>NC_057398.1:60395519-60695519 GCF_019320065.1 Cervus canadensis | reverse complement strand
GCCTTGCCTACTGAGAGTCTTAAGGGACCCACACAGAGCCCCCTCCCCACTTCCCGGCAAATCATCTCCCTCTGCCATGACACCATCTGTCTCCGAAGTTACACCGCCCAAGAGATTAATTCCTAGGAAGAGGAAATTACAGGGCTTACTTCCATGACCCTAGGAGAACAACAGTTTTTTTAATTCTACCATTGGTTGCAGCCCTATTTATTCAGCTTTTATCCGAAGTAACAGATGAGCCATCATCATACGGACATTTATCCAAACATCTCCGTGTACTCCTTAATCTAACCAAATCTCCCATCTTCTCCAAGTCCCACAAACACTTTTCTTATATTTCTCAGAAACTGCAACCAAATCTTCCCCATCCTCAACATTTGTCAAAACATTCCTTTCATCTTTTTTATCCAACTGAAATATAGTAGCCCAAACAAAATAAAACAGACAGACAAAGAAAACCAGGCATCACTTCAGTGATCTTTTCTACCCACCCATCCCCAGCCCACTTGGTCTACCATGAGCCTTGGAACTGGCTTCCTCCTCCTTTTCACTTCTAGACACTTCGTCTCCCTTCATTCTCAAACAAACCAATGAAAATAAAACTGCTTTTGTTGATGACCATCAGACCATAGCACTTCCTTGTTACAACCACTAGCAATTTTCTCAGTTGTCCTCAAACATTGAAGATTTTAAGACTTTAACACCAGCTCAATAGAGATCTCTCAGTCATGCTCCTATCTTTACTGGTTACTTAAGCAACTACATAACAAAACATCCAATTTATTGATAGCTGAGGTCTCCTCATCAAATGACTTTTTCTCCATCTCTCTTCAGCCTCTAGTTTACAGTCTAAAATCTCTTCTAACCTATATTATTTAAAAATCTCAATTTTAAGTATTCTGCTAATTACCAACTCCTATACTTCCTGGTCATTGTTAGCAATTACCATAATTCACTATTATCCAGTTTTATTATGACCATGAAGGTGAAAGTGTTAGTAGCTCAATCATGTCCAATTCTTTGCAACCCCATGGACTGTAGCCCACCAGGTTCCTCTGTCCATAGAATCTCCAGGCAAGAATACTGGAGTGGGTAGCTAGTCCCTTCTCCAGGGAATCTTCCCAACCCAGGAATCAAACCCAGGTCACCTGCACAATTTTTTCTCTGCGTCACCTTACTCTTATCTGGACACCCCTAATACACAGCTCATATTCCCTGTGACACAGGAGGCCTTACTGTTCCCCAAGCTTGATGACGTGTTAGACAGGTTTCTTTCTGAAGATAGATCTCTAACTTCCTTTTCTTAGAGCATTTATTTTAGAACACCTGCAATTTTAAATTGTTTCCTGCCTTTTTGAAAAGTCAGTCAGTTCAGTTCACTTCAGTCACTCAGTCATGGGGACTCTTTGAGACCCCATGAACCACAGCACGCCAGGCCTCCCTATCAATCACCAACTCCCAGAGTTTACTCAAACTCATGTCCATCGAGTCGGTGATGCCATCCAGCCATCTCATTCTCTGTCATCCCTTTCTCCTCCTGCCCCCAATCCCTCCCAGCATCAGGGTCTTTTCCAATGAGTCAACTCTTCACATGAGGTGGCCAAAGAATTGGAGTTTCAGCTTCAGCATCAATTCTTCCAATTAACACCCAGGACTGATGTCCTTTAAGATGGACTGGTTGGATCTCCTTGCAGTCCAAGGGACTCACAAGAGTCTTCTCCAACACCACAGTTAAAAGTAGGGGCGTGTAAATCAGCCCCTTGGCAGTTTTACAACCAAGGAATGTCTTTCTCAAGGAGGAGGAGCCATCCCTTTAAAATATAATCATTAAGAAAGAGAGCACTCCTAGACTGACAGTTAAGCCAAATATCAAGAGGTGGAACACTAGCTAGCTGAGTTGACAAAGGATGTTGTATCTTTTTTTGAGATGATGAGTCCATGTAAAAAATTAAATAGTAGAAAGCAAAGTACTATTAAATATGAGATTATAATTCTAATTTTTATGGCACTGTTTCATTGTAACACTTATAAAATAAAGTCATAAAAAAGAATTATAAAAAAAAAAAAAAGTAGAAGCACCTCTAGCTCAGTCTCTATGAGAGGGTAGGAGTCTAACGTCTTCTTTCCATAAGCATTAACTAGGAAGAACAGACTCCCAATCCCCTTAACCACCTCAACAAGAAGTTTTATCTTCCACTGCTTCTTCCTTACCTCCCAGTCTGTCATGAATCCACTTCTATTATTCTTTCTACCCTTCCAAGGAGACCATTCATGCCAGTGTTACCTATGATCTATTTTTTGCCAAAGTGTTAATTTAAATAACTTCTTTTCAGCCCACTTGCTCTCTCAATTAACTCAAATTTACTCCCTTCATTTTAAAATATTTTCTTCTGTTGACTCTGTGATAGTGTATTTCTGTCTAATCTTCCATGTCTTGATTATGCTTTCCATGTTGCCTTTGCTAGTGTCTCATCCTTTCCGAAGGAGATAGGAATACTAGACCACCTGACCTGCCTCTTGAGAAACCTGTTTGTAGGTCAGGAAGCAACAGTTAGAACTGGACATGGAACAACAGACTGGTTCCAAATAGGAAAAGGAGTACGTCAAGGCTGTATATTGTCACCCTGCTTATTTAACTTCTATGCAGAGTACATCATGAGAAACGCTGGGCTGGAAGAAGCACAAGCGGGAATCAAGATTGCCGGGAGAAATAACAATAACCTCAGATAGGCAGATGACACCACCCTTATGGCATAAAGTGAAGAGGAACTAAAAAGCCTCTTAATGAAAGTGAAAACGGAGAGTGAAAAAGTTGGCTTAAAGCTTAACATTCAGAAAACTAAGATCATGGCATCTGGTCCCATCACTTCATGGGAAATAGATGGGGAGACAGTGGAAACAGTTTCAGACTTTATTTTTCTGGGCTCCAAAATCACTGCAGATGGTGACTGCAGCCATGAAATTAAAAGACGCTTACTCCTTGGAAGGAAGGTTATGACCAACCTAGATAGCATATTAAAAAGCAGAGACATTACTTTGCCAACAAAGGTCCGTCTGGTCAAGGCTATGGTTTTTCCTGTGGTCATACATGGATGTGAGAGTTGGACTGTGAGGGAAGCTGAGCACTGAAAAATTGATGCTTTTGAACTATGGTGTTGGAGAAGACTCTTGAGAGTCCCTTGGACCGCAAGGGACATCCAACCAGTCCATCCTGAAGGAGATCAGTCCTGGGTGTTCACTGGAAGGACTGATGCTGAAGCTGAAACTCCAATACTTTGGCCACCTCATGCGAAGAGTTGACTCATTGGAAAAGACCCTGATGCTGGGAGGGATTGGGGGCAGGAGGAGAAGGAGATGACAGAGGATGAGATGGCTGGATGGCATCACGGACTCGATGGGCATGAGTTTGATTAAACTCCGGGAGTTGGTGATGGACATGGATGTTAGGACTGTCTTCTCCAAAGCAGATTAATGTTAATTACTCATTATATAAAGTATATGAGTTTTATGTTTTTGATATAAACTTAAGGTCCCCTCCATACTTAAGAAATAACATGAATATAAAAGCCCAAGTTTTAATAGTCTATAATGTTCTGAAACTTCAAGAGTTTGGACAAAAGTCAGGGTTTCATACAATATTCCATGGGCTTCTTCAGGCCTTTAACAATACCTCCAGAATTAAGTAGGGATGAAGGGAAACTTTGTAGACTCTATCTCCTGCCTTCTCCTCAACCAGAGCATCTTTCTTTTGACATCATAATTTGAGGTTCCCTGTATATTTCAATTATATGACATTTATGACTATATAATATTTTATTGTGTTCCTGCTTTAAAAATAGCTAATACTCTATAAGGTCTTCCCTAGCAGCTCAGTTGGTAAAGGATCTATCTACCTGCAATGCAGGAGACCTGGGTTTGATCCCTGGGTAGGGAAGATCCCCTGGAGCATAAAACATCAACCCACTCCAGTGTTCTTGCTTGGGAAATCCCATGAACAGAGGAGCCTGGCAGGCTAGAGTCCATGGGGTCCCAAAGAGTCAGACACGACTTAGCAAATTAACCACCACCAGTACCACAATCTTCCCCAAAAATCTTACTCCTAATGGTATATTAATTAACACTATTGCACTATAAATGTTGACTCAGTACTTAAAATAATAAATATGGTTATCAACTCTCAGTGAAAATTAGTATTTGGAGTATAATGGAAAGAGCACTAGGAACAGGAGATAGGTCTTCAATCATTTCCTTTTCCTGATTAACTGTGTGAGCATAACTCATCCTGCCTTACGAGGCTCTTGGGGCAATTAATTAATTCTATATAAGCTTGGCCTTATAAGTCTCTTGAGTGTTTGGTGTAGAGCTCAAGGCATCCTTGTTAATTTTGAATTCAAAAGGAGTGTATTTAATGGAAAGCAATTTCAGTTCTATTACTTATTTCATTCATTAATTTAACATTAATTTATCAAATCTCTTTAAACATATTGTCAAAGCATATCAGTTTTTGTATCAATTGGGGATACCTTAACACTAAAATAAATATGATCCTTGCCCTCACAAAGTTTATGCTCTGGAGCTGCTGCTGCTAAGTCGCTTCAGTCATGTCTGACTCTGTGCAACCCCATAGATGGCAGCCCACCAGGCTCCCCTATCCCTGGGATTCTCCAGGCAAGAACACTGGAGTGGGTTGCCATTTCCTTCTCCAATGCATGAAAGTGAAAAGTGAAAGTGAAGACACTCAGTCGTGTCCGACTCTTAGCGACCCCATGGACTGCAGCCCACCAGGCTCCTCTGTCCATGGGATTGTCTAGGCAAGAGTACTGGAGTGGGGTGCCATTGCCTTCTCTGATGCTCTGGGGCGGACAGATACTAATCAAATATTATGCAAAACATGTGTGTGTGTGTGTGTGTGTGTGTGTGTAAAATTTGGTAAGCCCTAAGTAAGCATGGGGCTTCCCTCATAGCTTAGTCAGTAAAGAATCTGCCTGCAGTGCAGGAGACCAGAATTCTATCCCTGTGTTGGGAAGATCTCCTGGAAAAGGAAATGGCAACCCACTCCAGTATCCTTGCCTGGAAAATCCCATAGACAAAGGAGCATGGTGGGCTACAGTCCATGGAGTCGCAAAGAGTTGGGCTCAATTAAGCAACTAACACAAGTAAGTATAACCGGGTGATATGACATTTTGTAGCTCAAAGCTGAACTGGAAAGTAGAAAAATGTTCAATAATTTGAAAGCTGAATCACTAATAAAATAGTTGTGTATCATTATGAATTAGTAAAAAGGCTAAACTCGTAATTATTTTAAAATAAAAGCTGCCTTTATATTTAAAGTACAAGCTATAAAAGTGTTACTTCATGAAAACCTCTAGGGGAAGTTATTTTAATGACTATATCATAATAAATTATAATTGGGCTTTCTGCAGTTGCATGTACTGTATGCCTTTGAAGTTCTTACTTTGCTGGAGGGTGTATTTCTTACATTCTTAATTATTCCTATGAAAGTTTTCTTCATTATTAATTTGGTCTCTCTATGAAATAAGAATGTGCTAAGTCAATTTCGGCTTAGCTCCTTTGCAAAGGATCACTGAAATTTTGAAAACACTGAGACCTTACTATATAGAAAAGTAATAGTGATTAATGTTTAGAATTAAATTTCAAACAGATAAATAAATATAAGTAATGGAATATATTACTTTGGACTGCAAGGAGATCCAACCAGTCCATTCTAAAGGAAATCAGTCCTAAATATTCATTGAAAGGACTGATGTTGAAGCTGAAACTCCAATACTTTGGCCCCCTGATGTGAAGAGCTGACTGACTAGAAAAGAACCTGATGCTGGGTAAGATTGAAGGCGGGAGGAGAAGGGGACGACAGAGGATGAGATGGTTGGATGGCATCACTGACTCAATGGACATGAGTTTGAGTAAGCTCTGGGAGTTGGTGATGGACAGGGAGGCCAGGCATGCTGCAGTCCATGGGGTCGCAAAGAGTCGGATACGACTGAGTGACTGAACTGAACTGAATACAAAATAAAGTAAGACTTTATGTTGGTGCAAGGATGTCTGAAGCTCGAGTGCTTCTATAGCCAAAATCTTAGTACTGTTAAAATTATCCTATTATCATGTAAGGTCAAACTTTTAGGTTTTATATGTTGAAGTAGACAAATGACAAATGTTTATTTATTAAAAATAAATCAACAAAGTCTGTTTTTCACAAGATAATCTTCCTTTTTCTGTTGCCTTCATCCAAATTCTAAGTTTAAACAGTTAAACTGTACTCTTTTTAATACAGTAAAATATAACTGCTTTTCTACTAATATTATATTCAAATTGTTACCTAAAACAAAGACAATTAACCCAATTATTTTTCTGACTACAAATGATAGGAAACGTTCCCCACACATGCACCTCAACTTCATTCCTCATTGTAGATCTTCATTCTCAGAAAGGAATTCTGAATCAATACATTGGATTGACTTATGATCAATGAAGTTAAATCTCAAAATGTTGTCAGCTTCATTGCAGTATTTTTGTTTCTTATTTTAGCTTTTTATTCCTTTAAAAATATCCGTTATCCACTCCTTCTGGTAGCTAGAGCCAGGGTCCAAAGAGAAAATATTTCTGCTTCAAAAATATTCTCTGTAAGACCTTAAGAACTATGGTATAAATATATATGGGCTACATAATATTTAGAAAGAAAATTTAACTTTGAGGCAATTTAGAAGTGCCAATCTCATGGGTAAAGGTTTAAAGATCCTATACATCAAACTTTCAGGAGAATACCAGTTATATTCTCATTGGTTATTATTATGGACATCGTGAGATCTAACAATTGAGGAGAGAGACTCGGAGAGAGAAAGAGATGTTAAGGGAGCAAGTCCAAAATCTATAGATGAGGCCAGCGAGCTGGACCCCAGGGAAGAGTAACAGTTCAAGTCTGAAGGCAGTCTGCTGGCAGAATTCCCTTATCCTTTTGAGTAGGTTTTACCTTCCAAATGATCCTAATTGTATTCTCCATCCCACTGCTCATTGCTTCATTTCCAGCAATTGTGCCTGTATGCTCTACCCATTTCATTCTATCCAGGGTCTTCAGCAGGAAAAGTGTCTCAGATCTTCCAGTTATCAACCTAAAATTCAGTTCAGAGGCTGTGACTCTCTTGTCTGCTTCTCCCAAGTCTCCGTTTCACAGTTTGACATGAATGACGGATCCAGACATTGTTTCACTGTTTCCAGACTCTCTTCACCAGCAAAGGGGCCTACGCTACTTCTCAGCGTAAAGGTAGACAGCTGCAGGAGCCACCATCTGAGGAGTCCGGATTCTGGCTCTTCCTACTTCTTCACCTAGAGTCCAGCAGTTCAGTGGCTCTAGTCCTGCTGGTTTCTTCGAATTTCTGCTCAATTTCTTGGCTTTCAAAATGGAAATACTATTTTTAATTGACCACGACCCTTTTCTTATGTTTTATCTTCCATGAACTTTTATCTGAGTGGACGAATATACCAGAGCATCCACTTTTTAAGCCATTCTGGCTAAAAGACTGGATTTATTTTTTAATGAAAGACATTTTTATTCAGAAGTCAGAAACTGAAAATATCAAGAATTTTCTCTGATCTCCCAGTTTCATCATCTTAATCTTTATCCAATGACTTCTATTTTGTAAGGAAAAGATGTGTCACTGTGTAGTTTTATCAGATCTTTCACTTGTTCCACTAAACAGAAAACATACATGCTCACTTGATCAGTGCTTGCTGGGGAGGGTTTATGCCACACACTGACTCAGGTAGGAAAAAAGGGAGATAGCTAGGAGGCATTTTATGTTTTTAAGTAAAGAATCACCATTTTGAGGGTGCTTAAAAAAAAAAAATCATGGCTTTTAAGCAAACACAAAGACTTGACCAAAATTTTAAGATTTTTTCGTAACATCCCCAGTTACTAAAATACTGACAAATATTATTTTTTGATTTTTAGAGAATAAAAGCTAACTAAAAATATATTTTTAGAAGAGTGTATATATATATATGGCTCTGGGTGACTAACCACACAATCGTAGCAATCTCGTTCAGTAAGGTCTTTTTTATACAGTTCCTCTGTGTATTCTTTCCATCTCTTCTTGATCTCTTCGGTGTCTACTATGTCTCTACCATTTTTATGCCTTATTGTGTCTGTCTTTGGGCAGAATTTTCCCTTGATGTTTCCAGTTTTCTGAAGCAATCTCTAGTCTTTCCCCTTTCGCTGTTTTCTTGTATTATTAAACACTGTTCATTGAGGAAGTCCCTCTTGTCTCTTCTAGCTACTCTTTGGAACTCTGCATTTAATTGGATGTAACTTTCCCTCTCTGCCTTGGTTTTCGCTTCCCTTCATTCTTCCACTATTTGCAAAACCTCCTCAGATAACCACTTTGCCTTTTTGCTTTTCTTTTTATTTGGGATGGTTTTGTTCACCGCTTTCTGTACACTATTACAGACTTCTGCCCATAATTCTTCAGGCACACTGTTAACTAGATCTAGTCCTTTGAATCTATTCTTTACCTCTATTGTGAATTCACACAAGATTGAAGTTATATCTGGCTGATCTAGTGTTTTTCCTGGTTTTCTTTAGTTTAAGCCTGAATTTTTCTATGAGAAGCTGGTGATCTGAGCCACAGTCAACTCCAGGCCTTTTTTGCTGACTGTGTATAGCTTCTCCATCTTCAGTTACAAAGAATGTAATCAATTTGATTTCTGTATCCATCTACCTATCTATCTATACACACACACACACACAAAGACAGGGAGAGAAAAATAGTTTGTGGATATTCCTAAGTCTTAATTTCATGCTATAATTTAAAAAAACATGAATCAAGTACAAAGTAATATGTTTGTACTTACCCTCTAGAAAGTAGATATTTTGTCTCAAGGGCAAAATTATCACATTTTTCAATTATATAGGATCAATAAATTTCATGAGTTTTTATGCTAATTCAGAAGACCTTAAAAACACCTATTGCTATGTTTAACAAAATGGAAAAATACTTTTCTTCTACTCCTTACAAAAAAGTCAGAATATAAAAGTAGAATATCACATCTAATCCATAAAACTCACTGGATCTTTTGTACTTTCACTAGCCCTACTGTAAAAAAAAAAAGCTTACTACATAAATCAATCACTTCCAAGTTTTAATTACCTAGATATAGTTATATTCAGCATAATAGAATTAGAATACTGTGTATATCATGAAGTGTGGTTCCTTCTACCCATCCCCAAACCCAAACATTTCTCAAATCTACTTGTTTCTTTTCAGTTCCTTTAAAAGTCCCAAGTTCATGATGTTACCACTATAATAAACTGACCTCACTTCTTCATTTCTGGTCTTCTCCAATCCATCCTCACAAAAGAAATTCAGATTACCGCACTTTTCTCCTTAAATCCCTCAATGGCTTCTTAGTACTTTAAAAATAAAATACAAACTTCTAACAAAGACCACATGTCCTCGGATGCTCTAGCTGGTGTGCCATATTCCATCTTCACTCTCCTCCAGCAGCAGGGAGCCTGCTTCCCCGGTGTTCTATTCTTGGAACACTAGGCTTCCCGTGCTACTTCTGGGCACATGAAATCCTAATCCCTCACCCTGGAATGTTCTTTCCTCTGCTGTTTGCTTGGATGACCCCTTCTAATCTTTCAGGTCTCAACTCAAATGTTACTTGTTCATGCAAGCCTTCCCTGAGTTTCCTGTCTGAAGATGCTCTCCCTCCTTTCTCTCTTCTTACAACCCTGTTCATTTTTTTTATAGGATTCAATTGTGGTTGAATACTATAGTCCTATAGTATAGTACTATAGTATATGAATACTATAGTATTCATCTGTAACCAATCCAACTATGTGTTTTTTGTTTATAGTCAATCTTACTTAGAATACAAAATTCATGAGTGGAAATATTTATCTATGTCATTCATCCTTGAGTTCTGGGAGTTGATACAGTATCACCAGGTAGTAGGGGCTCAGTGAATATCTACTGCTTGTTTGGGTTTGGGGATTGTGTTAGTAATTAAATACATCTTAGAATCACAGTCACCTCATTTCAAGTCCCTCATTATTTGTTTTTTTCTTTTGCGTGTGTGTGTGCGTTTTTGTTTCTTTTTTTGCCTTTTTTCCTTAGGCAACCCAGTAATTTGAGCCTCATTCCTCTTAATAATGCATGGTAAAATGATGATCAGTAGCATTTATCAAACAGTGCTGTTGTTGTTCAGTCACTAAGTCACGTCCGACTCTTTGTGACCCCATGGACTGCAGGATGCCAGGCTTCCCTGTCCGTCACCATCTCCCAGAGTTTGCTCAAACTTACGTTCATTGAGTTCTTGATGCCATACAACCATCGCATCCTCTGTCGTCCCCTTTTCCTCCTGCCTTCAATCTTTCCCAGCATCAGGGTCTTTTCCAATGAGTCAGCTCTCCACATAAGGTGATCAAAGTATTGGAGCTTCAGCTGCAGTATCAGTCTTTCCAATGATTATTCAGGACTGATTTCCTTTAGGATTGACTGGTTTGATCTCCTTGCAGTGCAAGGGACTCTCAAGAGTCTACTGAAGCACCACAGTTTGAAAGTATCAATTCTTCAGCAATCAGTCTTCTTTATGGTCCAACTCTCATATCCGTACCTAACTACTGGAAAAACCATAGCTTTGACTATATGGACCTTTGTTGGCAAAGAGATGTCTCTGCTTTTTAAAACGCTGTCTAGATTTGTCATAGCTTTTCTTCCAAACAGCAAGCATCTTTTAATTTCATGGTTGCAGTCACTGCCTGCAGTGATTTTGGAGTCCAAGAAAATAAAGTCTGTCACTGTTTCCATTTTTCCCCATATATTTGCCATAAGTGATGGGACTGGATGCCATGATCTTAATTTTATGAATGTTGAGTTTTAAGCCAGGATTTTCACTCTCTCGTCTTTCACCTTCATCAAGAGGCTCCTTAGTTCCTCTTTGCTTTCTACCATTAGAGTGGTATCATCTGCATATACTAGGTTACTGATGTTTCTCCCTGCAATTTTGATTTCAGCTTGTGATTCATCCAGCCCAGTACTTCACATGATGTTAAATAAGCAGGGTGACAACATAGAGCCTTGACATACTCCTTTCCCAACTATGCACCAGTCCACTGTTCCATGTCTGCTTCTAACTGTTACGTCTTGACCTCTAAATGCTGCTTATTGACCACTGAACGTGGGTAAAGCATTCTGATAGAGATTTAAAGGGATCAGTTATTTTAACTGTTAAGTTAATCCTGAGGTAAACATTATTCACATTCCCATATTTTAGGTTGAGAAAATTGAGCCTGAGTTAATTAACTTTCCAAAAGCCACAGACTCAACAGTCTTACCAGACTGTGGTCTGAGGATGCAGTGGGATACTACCTGTAAAGCTGTTGTGGTGGTGATTACTGTAGTTCTGATGAGCCAAGTTTGATAAGATTGGAAACTAGTTCAGTTACACTCTTGTACAATAGTCCAAGGTTTCAGTAGCCACGCAACATGAGTTCTGGGGCCTTCTCTGTATTTTCCTGCATGACTGGTGTGAATCATTATACCTGGTTTACTAATACAGATCAAGAAAAATGTTTTAACTGTCCACCTTCCCTTCAGTATTGGGTTGGTCAAAAAGCTTGTTTGAGTTTTTCCTTAAGATCTTATGGGAAAAAACCACCAAACATTTTTGGCCAACCCAATACAACTTTCACATTGTTGTCTTAATTAAATCTGTTGAATTTCAGTAAAAACTCACATGATCAGATTTTATTTTCCCATAAATTTTTCCTTGACATCTTACAAACTGGTGTAAGGGCTTTCATTAAAAAATGAACATACAACCATTACATCTCATCAGAGACTACATATTTGCCCCCAATATAAAGCCATTTAAAATTTAAATTTCAAATAAATATTTCATCTCTTGGATATACTTGTGTGTTTCAAAATACCCAAGCTTAAATTATTAAAGCAAAATTGAGTAATTCCCTACTTTACTGTTGAAGAGCACAGATATACTTTCTGTGCCCAATTAGAATTTATTTCACTCTCATTTAAGCTCTTACAGTAGCTTATTCATACCACTTAGCCTATCATCAATCAGGAACTGTTTGGTGTTTGGATAATATTTTTCTGTTTTGAATTTTTATACCCCCCCCCCCATTAGATCCTGAGCTCCTCACAGACCAATAAATGCTGCAGGGCTTAATAGACCAGTTGTGTGATGACTGTGTACCCTGAGGCTGGGTATCTTATCTTCTACCTCTCAGACTCCTACATGCCCATGGGTTTCCACATTATGCCTAATAATAAAACATGGCAAATTACAGTTATAGCAGGTGATTAATGAAAAATTATGACATCACATTGTGGTGGTCTATAGTCTCCCAACCAAGAGAGTCTCCTTTTTTGGAAGGTGGAAGCTACTATGTAGTCTCATGAGGTGATAAAACACACCCTGTCAAACAATAAGTAACCTTCATAAGGTATTTCACTGGTGTTTCAATACAGAGGGTCAAGAACTATAAGCCCAGGTCCTGCTCTGATAGTCTCTTACCATCAGAGTTGGAAACTTTCTGAGTACATTATGACAATCCATTGAGGGCAAAAACAGAAAGAATATAAAATAACCTCATGATTCCTCTTTCCCTCTTCTACACGCCCCCTCCAGGAGGAGTTTTGGAAGATGGCCACAAAAGACGATATTTAACCAGCTTTTATATCAATGTGCTAAGTCGCTTCAATAGTGTCTGACTCTGAGATCCCATGGACTGTAGCCCACCAGCCTCCATGTTCCTCTGTCCATGGGATTCTCCAGGCAAGACTCCTGGAGAGGGCTGCCATGCTCTCCTCCAGGGGATATTCCCAGACCAGGGATCCAACTGGCCTCACGTGTGTCTCCTGAGTCTCCTGCATGGCCAGGCGGGTCTTTACCACCAGCGCCACCTGGGAAGCAGCAGCATTCATTAACTATTTCTGTACAATAAATATTTTTTCCTATAATTACAGTCCCAGTATTTTCCTCAAATAATGTGTACCTAAGGTAATGGTAGTGATAAAATTGGTGTGTAAAGCACTTCGTGAATTATAGTGATGCAGGAATTCCAGTCCTATCATTGATTACAACCCCCGCAAGGTATAGAGCTTGTCTTTTACACAGTATTAGATATTTACATGTATTACCTCCTTTTACACTAGCAAAACCATTGTGAAGTAGGTGCTATTTTAACCCCATTTTACAAATAAGAAAATTGAGGCTTAAATAACAGTAAGTTTACAGTAAGTGATAGAAGCAGGATAATTGCCATTTCTGTCTTATATCAAATTTTATGCACTTAAATCTGAACCATTTCTTGTATGATTCTCCATTATAAACTGCAATAAATAATGACTATATAGATGGTTTTTATCTTTCAGTATACTGAAATCATGTAATTTGTTTTAGAGTAATATACAATATGTAGACAGGTGAATTGAAGCAGATTGAAGAAATAATGTCAATACTGTAACTTACTATACTATAGGGAGAAATCCTTGCTGTCTGTCAGATTTATTATAAATGCAGCATGTTTTATTTAGTCACTATGACATAATACAGAAGAATTCTTTACTGATTTCAGTTTTATTCTAGTGCATGAATCCATTCTCCACCTTGCAGCTCCTGGGCTTTAACTGATCTGCCCTTTATTAATATCATAATTTTTATTGCAGGCCTGCCATGTGTCAGGTATTATGCTTAGTGTTAGGAATTCATATATGTTGAAAATATTGTTTCAGCCCTCAGAGATGTCATAAACAAATGGTGGGAATGACAGATAAACCAGTGGTACTCTACTGAATCAGTATTAGATCACAGATAACTGGATATGCTATCTTCTTCATTCCACACTCTCCCAAGAATCAGGCAAGAAGCCAGAAACAAGGAAGAGGAGGAGGGAAGGAAGGAGGAAAAATGAAAGCAAAGCACTTGTTAAAGTGCAAATCATCCTCCAATGTGTAGGTCAAGTTCTACCCTCTCCACAATATTTTCTCTGACATCCCCACCTGAAAATAAACTTTCCCTTTTCTTTACATTCAAGGCTTTTATTTTGTATTGTTTAGCATGCATTATTGCTGTAAAATATTGCCTTTCTTTGCTAGATAGGGAAACATGTTTTATATATATATATATATATTCATCGATTTTCTATAAAAATAGTACAACTACATTAACTCAGTAGATGTTCAGTACATATATTTTGATTAATGGAGTATAATTATAAATTAAATAAAATAATGGAAAGTCTTATTAGCATGATCTATCAAAACCTAGCATTGCTCAAGTTCTGCTTACCCCCTAAAATATGCTAATTCCATTATCGTGACTCTGTCTTTCTTCTCTCAGATGTATCTCTGTCCTCCTCTGATTATCATTAGTGATATGTCTGCATCCTTTTTAGGTCATTCTATATTTTGCCTTTTGTTATATTAACTTTATAATAATGTGGAATATAAAACATTTGCACATAACATGGATCTGTATGGTATATTACTAGGTTAATTTACATTCTCATCCTGTGTTTTGTTTATTTGTTTTTAACCCCCTGGGATGCATTTGAGCAATGAAAAGATGGATGCATCCAGTGAATTGAATGAGGAACATTTCCTTTCCTTAGAATGATGACAGTAATTAAAGTCATAGTTTTTTACTGATGGCTTTTAAATCATCCTTATGTTTATTTCTTGATTTTTCCCTAATGAATAGAACAAAGGAAATCATTTTCAGATTGTCAAATAACAGTAATGGTTTCAAGCACTCTGTTTAGTGATTCCTACATATATTTATCATTTTCTGTATATACCCACATATACTATTTTACAGTTAATTATTTAGAATGGTAGGTTGTCCCCTCCCCCAAATAAAATAAGCTAATTTCAATTTGCCTTCTAACTATGAACAACTGTTAATAACTTGGAAATTTAATGAACACAAGGCAAGAATTTTTCACTGAAACTATTTCCATTACATTCACGTAATACTCTTTAAAAACTAGTGCATTTCAGAGTTCTTTGGTAATAGAAGAAACAAGTCAGCATAATTTCATGTAATCATGCAGTTTTTCTAAATAGTTTGTGACTCTGACAGGTCATTTTTAATCCAGCTAGCTGTTTATATTATATTAATGCAAAAAACCCAAACTACAAATTTGCAAGCTCTTCATGCTGAAATAATGTCTGTCCTTATATGGCTCAATTCTTGATCCACCAGCAAAACAATTTTAATCCATTTATTGCCTACATCAATGTTCATTAACAGCAGGACAGAGTCGGTTTTAGTAAGTACAGCAAACCTTTCTTCAGTCTGTTTTCTGCATTGGTTCCTGGAACATTCTAAGAATTGAGCAATAAACATCATGTCACAACATGGTCAGCTAGGGAGAGAAAGTGAGGGCTGAGTTAATCACCAGAAACAGGGATAACTCTGGATGGGAATGTGCAGATCAGACCGATGGGGAGCTTAAGCCTCTGTGCTGCCCAATAGGAGGAACAAACTGGGGTGCACACTCTACTTGTCTCATTCAACAATTCTGATAAGGAGATACTTACTCCTGAAAATACATCACGGATACATTATTTTACTCTTTTAGCTGGAAGTGGGAAAACATAACTGACAAACACGTGTGTGTACACACACACACAAAAATTACCATCTTGCACTAAACTTGTCCAATTAATTAATCTGTATCCTGCCGACTTAAAAAAAGGCACAGTGTGGGAGTTGCGAGTTAGGTTTTATTTGAGGCAAAATGAGGACTACATCCCAGCTAACAGCACCTTAAATAGCCCTAAGAAACTGCTCAGAGGTAGAGGGGAACGGTTAATATATATGTGATCTTGATGAAGTGGGAGTATGTGTAATCAAGCACATATTTTTGCAGGGTTTTGCTAGTCATGAGGAGTGGTTGTCACCATGAAGGAGTGTAGTGCTTTTCTAGATGTGATGAGTTGCAAGAATTGGGTTCGTACAATCAGCTCCTGAAATTAACTATCTGAAAACCTGTTCAGCTAATTTTTCCCAGAGTTCAGAGTGCTTCATTCCTCCTCTCCACCCTGGACTCCCTTTGGGGGGTTTTGAAGGTCAGCAGCTGCAGCCACAACATGATTTAATTGTTGTAAAGGTAGATGGCAAGTGCCAATTTGTAGCTGGCACTCCTAAGTGGATTGTGAATTTATGACACAGCTCTTGTTATTTTGCATTGTTTTATCTCTAAATGCAAGCTCTAGCTTCATAAAGAGTTGGGGATGAAAATACATTGGTAGATTTGAGATAAACTGAAAGCAGGAAATCAGAGAGAGGAAATTTCCTTCCCTGGCATTTAGAGAAGTGACCAGTGTTCTTTGGTCCTTGCCTCCTGGAATGGAGCACCAGAAGCAGCAGAGAGAAAGTCAGGACTCTTGGACCTCGTCACCCCGGGTTTCTCATTGCATCACTTTTCTCTCCCCTCCTTTATGCTCACTAACTTTGCAGATGCTCAGGGCACTAAATATTATCTTCCTTTTAAACATTTAAAGCAAATTAATGATAAGGTGTGTGCTCAGTCATGTCCGACTCTTTGCAACCTTTTGGACCCTGCTCTCCAGGTTCCTCTGTCCTTGGAGCTTCCCAGGCAAGAACACTGGAGCGGGTTGTCATGCCCTCCTCCAGGGGATCTTCCCGATCTCCTGCATTTCCTGCATTGTAGGCAGATTCTTTATTGCTGAGCCATCACAGAAGCCCCGAATGTGTATTGTCAGTCCATTGTAATCTATTAGAAACAGGCATTTATACAAATCCTAACAGCAATTCTAACATCTATTTACTCAGAGTTAACATAACAATTAAAATGGGGAATAAGGGCTGCAGAAATGAAACGTGGACCTGTTACTGGAAAACTGGGTTCACCTCTTACTGGGTGTAGATACAAACAAGCCAAAGGTCTGGAGAAGGAAGGATGTATTAATACCTGCAGCAGGTAAGGAAGGCACCAGGGATCGCCCCCAAGCAGTGTCTCCCTCAACAACAAAACTGTGGAAGTTGAAGCTAAGGGTACATGCATAGTCATGAAGGGGCTTCAGTGGAGGAGAATTCAGCAGAAAATTGGGACAAAGGTTGACGGAGTTCGAATTTCAGTTGATTCCACTCAGAGGGTTCACATTTTCACTGTCCTCCACCTGGTTGAGGGCCTTAGTCCCTGAAGAACTCGGTGATGTATCATTACGTGTATCCTTTGAGGAGGAACTCAGACTCTACTTTATCACTGCACTATTGTTTGACTGCCTTTTCTCTGCTCCTGCATTCTTTGTTCCCTCTGATCATTGATTACTGAGACCTGTTCAAGGGCAAGCATTGTGGTCATGTTTTGGCCAAAATGATTTCTCTTATGTCAAGAGAGAAATATCTGTTCCCTTTCTTTGGAGACTCCCTAACCTATCTGCTTACAGACTTAACCTCCCTCCCCCAAACCAACATCTTGCTTTTGGAGAACCTTATCCTATTCATCAAAACTCTGCTTCTGTCCCTAGTGCAGGGTTCTAATAAAAAAAAAAAAAAAAAGTTTGTTGGCTTGCTTTCTACAGAAAAAAGAATGTGGAAGGCTAAATATATAGCTGAATACCTTAGATATAGGGGAAAAAATATTTCCCATCATTCACTTGCAGAAGCAAAAATAAAGTTCAGAACTTAAAGAAGTAGTCTGACTCGTGAGCCAGGACAAAGGTTAAAAAGTTGCTGTAAGCAGTAAGTCACTATTTTTACACAACACAGTTTACATTGCATATATAAATAGCATTCTTCTACTTCAATTGAAAAAATATTGGACAAAGATTGTCTCAATTGCTATTGCTGTCACAAACCACCTGGAAATTTAGTGGCATAACACATTTTGTGTGTTATATTTCCAAATGATGAGCCAGGAATTTGGATAGGAGGTAGCGGAAATAGTAAGGATGGCTGTCATACTTTAAATGCCTGGGTTCTTTGATGGGATGATTGAAGCCTGGCAGGTTGGGGTTTCAAACCATCTGAATGGACTTTCTTTCACTGACCTATGTGGCAACTTGGCTGGAAAAATGGAATAGTGATGCTGAAAAGTTGGCCTCTGTGCACTGGTGTTGAATCAAATCTCAGAGGCAGAGTTTTGGGTGAAGCAGAGAAGAATAGCTTTATTGCTTTGCCAGGCAAAGGGGAACAGAGGAGGCTCATGACCTGAAAAACTGGGTGTCCCAACCTGGAGCAATTTGGTGAGAAGTTTTATAGCAATGGTTCAAGGGCAGGGTTTCTGATAAGGATCAAAGTGTGTGCAAAGCCTGTACTTCTTTAATCTGGTCTCAGGTGGCCTTCTCAAACTGTGACCTTCTCTAGAATGAGGAATGCTAACCTCTTCCATTTTCTGGGAATTTTAGTTCTGTTGTTGTCCAGTCACTAAGTTGTGTCCAACTCTTTGGACCCCATGAACAGTGGCACACCAGGCTTCCTTGTCCTTCACTGTCTCCTGGAGTTTGCCCAAATTCATGTCCAGTGAATCTGTGATGCTATCTAACTACCTCATCCTCTGCCACCCTCTTCTCCTTTTGCCTTCAATATTTCCCAGCATCAAGGTCTTTTCTAATGAGTTATCTCTTCATATAGGTCACCAAAGTATTGGAGCTTCAGCATCAGTCCTTCCAATGAATAGTCAGAGTTTATTTCCTTTAGGATTGACTGGTTTGAACTCCTTGCTATCCAAGGGACCCACAAGAGTTTCTCCAGCACCACAGTTTGAAAGCATCAGTTCTTCAGTGCTCAGCCTTCTTTATTGTCCAACTCTCACATCCAGAGACATTACTTTGCCAAAAAAGGAGAGACATTACTTTGCCAACAAAGGTCCATCTAATCAAAGCTATGGTTTTTCCAGTAGCACATATGGATGTGGGAGTTGGATTATAAAGAAAGCTGAGCACCAAATAATTGATGCTTTTGAACTGTGGTGTTGGAGTAGACTCTTGAGAGTCCCTTGGACTGCAAGGAGATCAATCCAGTCCATCCTAAAGGAAATCAGTCCTGAATATTCATTGGAAGGACTGATGCTAAGTTGAAGCTCCAATACTTTGACCACCTGATGCGAAGAGCTGATTCATTGGAAAAGACCCTGATGCTGGGAAAGATTGAAGGCAGGAGGAGAAGGAGACAACAGAGGATGAAATTGTTGGATGGCTTCACCCAGTCAATGGACATAAGTTTGTGCAAGCTCCTGGAGTTGTTGATGGGCAGGGAAGCCTGACATGGTACAGTCCATGGGGTCGCAAAGAGTTGGACACAACTGAGTGACTGAACTGATCTCACATCCACACAAGACGTCTGGAAAAACCATAGCTTTGACTAGAGGGACCTCTGTTGGCAAAATGATGTCTTGGCTTTTGAATTTGCTATCTAGGTTTGTCATAGTTTTCCTTCCAATGAGCAAGCATCTTTTAATTTCATGGCCGCAGTCACTGTCCACAGTGATTCTGGAGCCCAAGAAAATAAAATTTGTCACTACTTCCACTTTTTCCCCTTTTATTTTCCATGAAGTGATGGGACTGGATGGCATGATCTTAATTTCTTGAATGATGACTTCTGTAAAGGAGCTCAAAGGCATTGTTATGTGTATCCCTTCAGGCAGAACCAGGACCCTCCCCTAAGGCTACATTATTGTTTCTAGGCTCCTCCTCACTTTTCTCTGCATCCCCTTCCTTTCCTGATTAGCAACTGTTTGATGCTTTCATGCCCAGGGGCCCCAAAGGGTCCTGCTCATTTTCAAAAATGCTCCTTAAATCTGAAGTGTTCCATATAAATAAATTTCTTTCGAAAGAAAGTCTTTGAATCATGGATTGTGATGGCAAAAGGAACACCATGCATTAAGAATAATACTATGACTTCCAATGAGGAAATAACTCAATGATTTTATGTGCCAAGCACTGTTCCTCACAATGAAAAATGAGGATAATGCAAAAGGAAATCTACTCTCATCTTTTTTAAAATAAGTAGAGGAAACGAGACTGCACACATAGAAAATTAATGCAATAAAGAAACTGGCAAATTCAATGTCTTCTGAGAAACACAGTACCAAAGCTACAGAAGTACAAAATAGATATAAATTACCTTCAGAAAAAGGAATCTGGGAAGTCTTCCTTAATGGTAGCACTTGATCTGGCATTTGATCTAGCAGTTAAGAATGAGCAATATCAAGTTGAGGATTTATTTTTGCCCTGACTATGATTACATCATTGCTTCCATTTTGTTACAATTATGTTAAAAGGCTTCTTTGTCAGAATAAAATTTATACATCAAGGTGTTTTCTTTTTGATCTGTGAGAGGATTCACTGTGTTAATAACTGTCAATTTGCATAACAAATCATCCGAAGTTACTTAATTAAAAGTATCTTTTTTTTTTTTTTTTTACCTTATTATTCTATCGGTTGACTGAGTACTTTTTTGACTGGTCCAGCTGGAGAGATGGGCTCAGTTGTCTCTTGTATTCCTGGTCAGCTGGGAAGTAGCTGGGGGCTGAATAGACAGGATGGCCTCTGTCTGCCCAGTGACTGGCAGGCTGTCAGCCAGAGCATCTTGGTCCTCTTCCTTCTGGGCTCTTATTTATACCTGTGGGCTATTTTTACCTTATTCACAAGGTGGCCTTAAGAGAGCAAGCACAGAAAAGAGCATGCCTTCATGGCACAGTACATTTTAAGACTCTGCTTTCACCCTATTTGCTAATGTCTCCTTGACCCAAGCAAGTCAATGGACAGAGCAGAATGGACTAGGTGGAGAAATAGACTTCACCCCTACATGGGAAAAGCTGTCACACTGCAAAGGGCATAAGCATACAGATGGGAAGAGTTTATTCAATTTGTGCAATGCTATCACACATGACTTCTCAGAAAATAATTGCTGAATAGAAAATTGAAAACCTGGACCTGTGTATGTTTTATAGGCTAATATTTACTCTTGAAAATATAACAAAATAATGAAGCTTTTACAAGTATTGTGGGAAATAAATAGAACAAATCACGTCTATATAATACATGGGATAACATGCTATGTTT
The DNA here is from genome assembly GCF_019320065.1 of Cervus canadensis. NCBI lineage: Eukaryota > Metazoa > Chordata > Mammalia > Artiodactyla > Cervidae > Cervus > Cervus canadensis. Next base: position 60,674,442 of record NC_057398.1, on the reverse strand, counting down.
GTGAAAAAATCATATAAACATGATTAAAAACACTCAGGATTGTACTATTACATATAGAAAAATACAAAAATTGAAATTAAAGACAAGTATGATGATTAATATGTTGATACTATATTCAGTCACTTAAATTTTGTTCATTCTGCTCTATGTGATTTTGGAATCATGTTCATATATTGTTATAGGACTTAGTTAAACATGACTTCTTATGTGTGAATTCTGTAAAGCCCTCTGCTCACTGTATTTTGACTTAATTTCGGCACCAGAATCTTGACACTGATCATCAGGTCTAAATGTCAGCATTTAACAGCTTATCTGGAGGTTATCTAAATTAATCCTTCAAGAAAGTAGCAGAAGGTTCTGTTGAAGGTAACAAAACCTAATCTATTAAAAATTCTTATTTCCTAACACAGTTATACATGATAAAACCCAGATATGCAGTATGTTCAATGACTCTTTGCTCTCCCACAGATTGTAGTCCACCAGGCTCTTCTGTCCATGAGATTTCCCAGGCAATAATCCTGGAGTGAGTAGCCATTTCCTTTTCCAGGGGACCTTCCTGACCCAGGGATTGAACCCAGGTCTCCTGCACTGCAGGCAGATTTTTTTTTACCACCTGAGCCACCAGGGAAGCATGCATATATTCAATAATTATCAATAATTATCTCTCTAATTCTTCTGCTGAAGTATAACTGAGGGAATAGGTCTCCTGTTGATTCTGAACTCACTTGCCAGTACCCCTTATTGCACTTAACCCAACCAGATGCTATAGAATGTGAGTTTGTCTGCAAGATCAGTCTTAATTATTGTGCATGCGTCTCTGCAATCAGTCAAAGTATGTCCTGGAAGAACTGACTGTTGATTGTTTGCAGACTACCAAAGAGTTTATTTCCTTCCACCATGTTATGTCCAATGTTGATGGTGGCCTCCTGGAGCTACACCATGTATCTATCTCAGTGTTCTACAAATTTTGAACATACTCCCTCATAGTAAAAAGCTTTCAGCGTATGTATATTTCTTCATTTAAATTATGTATATGTTCTGTTGTGTTCTGTGTGCTCAGTCGCTTCAGTTGTGTCTGACTCTTTGAAACCCTATGGACTGTAGCCCACCAGGCTCCTCTGTCCATGGGGTTCTTTAGGCAAGAATACCAGAGTGGGTTGCCACGCCCTCCTCCAGAGGATCCTCCCAACCCAGGGATTGAGCCTGCATCTCCTGCATCTCCTTACCCACTGAGCCACTGGGGAAGCCCCATATATGTTCTGTTATTAGCCAGTATTTCCAGGAACACTATAAACTTGGAATGCCATTCAATAATTATGACTTCAGGTATAAATTCATCATAATCTTTTATATTATTCTGTATGTTTTTGCTTATTTATTGGCATCAGTATTTTGTCCCATTCTAAGAAAGACTTAGGTACAGGACAGTGACTGTGTCACCATTTTAGTTGTTTGTCATTATTTGAAACTATCTTTTCTTTGTCATTTCTTTCCATGTATCTTTTCAAGCCTCATGTTCACTTTATAGGACCATTTTAGTTGGGGCCATTCTGACGTGTTTGGAAAATTCTGTACATTTTTAATTTTTTTTAGGAATATCAGCACCTGCTTGGAATTTGAATTGAAATCAGAAGTGAAACCAACTATTATAGATGCTATGTTTTTAACACCTACCCTTTGCCTCGTATATTTTATCTTGTTCAAGTCTAAGTTGAACCCTTTGTAGCAAGAATTATTCACAACATTACAAAAGAGGAAATACAGTTTATAAGTAAAGCTTTGACTGCATCAAAATACACAGGATAGTAAGTAATGTAAGGAAATTGTGATTCAAATCTGGATATGTCTAAATAATAAAGAAATCACGGTTCTTCACACTATACTGACAATGATTTTTGCAAATTCTTTAAACATCTTTCAGCAATGTTACTTTAGACATCTTCATTCTCAGATACAGTTAGAAAAACATGAGCCATTACGGGTTACAGAGAAAAGAAAAAAATAGCACCTACCCTTAAGAAACTGAATATCTTAGGAAGAGTCGGACAAATAAACATTGACAATAAGGATAATATAATAAACATTATAAAAAAAAATAAGTCCTAGGTAAAATGTAATAAGGAGATCCAAACAGTCCATCCTAAAGGAAATCAGTCCTGAATATTCATTGGGAGGACTAATGCTGAAGCTGAAACTCCAATACTTTGGCTACCTGATGTGAAGAACTGACTCATTTGAAAAGACACTGATGCAGGGAAAGACTGAAGGCAGGAGGAGAAGGGGAGGACAGAGGATGAGATGGTTGGATGGTATCACAGACTCAATGGAAATGAGTTTGAGTAAACTCTGGGAGTTGGTGATGGACAGGGAGGCCTGGTGTGCTGCAGTCCATGGGGTCACAAAGAGTTGGACATGACTGAGCAACGGCACTGAACTGAAAATATAAGTACCCAAGATTGGCATTTACTCCAAACAGGAAAAAAAAGGTTAGAAGATAGTCCAGGAAATACGGGCAGCAAGAGGTTCTGAGGGGTTAACGGAGGGAGATATGAGTTAGAATGAAGGCTGTCAGAACACCACACAGAATTGATCAACTTCAAATGAATCAGTAGGCCTCTGGTAAGGGAATCAAGGTGAAGAGGGACAAAGATAAGGTTGGAGAGAATAGAGGCCAGTTCATAAAAAACCTTCTTTTGCACACTAAGGACGTCAGATTTTATCTTGAATTGGCATAAGAGCTATTGAAGGATTTTAAGTAAGAAGTTACTTCATCAGATTATTTCTTTTAGAAAAATCACTGTGTATAGTAACAGTAAGATTGTTATCTGAGCAGGACCACAAGTTAGGAGATATTTTAGAAACTCAAGCCAGATGGTTCTAAGGTGAGGGCATTCTGTCTGAAGAACAGGGAAAATGGAACAAATCAAGGAGACAGAAACTTTAAAAAACTATCAACCCCATTAAGATATTACAAAATAGAAATATACATAGAGCTAGAAAATACAAGGGAAAAAAACAGAACTTGATTAGATTTTAAGTTTGTTATGGTATAAATTACATTTGAAGTGTCTAAAAGATATTCAAATGTGGACAATATTTGATGGAATAAATGTGAGTTTCACAAAAATTTTGGTTGTTAATACCTATTAGTTGGATTTCGATTAAATGCAGTAGGAAAACTCTGTCAAGGAATATTCCTGAGCAGTTATTATGTTCCAAGTACTATTTTAATTGCTTTATATATATTTCCTTACTTAATTCTTATGACAAACCCTGTCATTTTACAGATGAAGAAAGAGAACGAGGTTGATATTTATATAGACAAAAGTCGTTGAGACAGCACTTTGCCTCTTTTCATAACTAAGTGCATTTAACTTTGTGGATATAACAATTATCACGATCATGGAGAATCTGACCTGGGTTTAGCTTCTTGAGGGACCTAGACTCTTACGATAAAACAACCAATTTATAAAATTGTGAAAACTGGAAAAATATTTTGACCTGGAAGTCATTATTAATGAGCAGGGTATCATTTTTCACTTTTTTTTAACTGTATTTTGTTAAAAATAAGATTTGCTCAAAAGTTATATAAATATATTTCCACTAATTGAGATATAGCAATGGAAACATAGGCTAACAAATTTTAACCTGATAGATACAGATACAGTTATTTTTATTCTATCATTTTTATAACCTCTAAGAATCTAAGGGGTATAATTCTTGTCACTTAATTCCCCTGATATATGGGTCACCAAACATACATAATTATAGAATTAAAGGGAAACAGGAGAGAGAACAAGGGGCAAAGATTGATGGTAGAAACCCACTTAAGAGGAGTAGATGTCATAACCGAGGAGTATAAAATTAAAGATAAAAGCAACAGAATAGCAGACTACAGCTCCACAGGGATAAATTTCCTCTCAAAACTGAATTATCCCATGATAACAGAGAAGTGAATGCTTTAGTCCTATCGTTCCCTGCCTGGGGCGATGTTACTACAGAAGGGATATTTATCAATATCTGGAGACATCTCTGATGGCCACGGCTAGGTGTGAGGGTACCACTGATACCTACAGGTAGATTCCAGTGTGCTGTGCTTGGTCGCTCAGTTGTGACCAACTGTATACGATTCCAGAGATGCAGCCAAACATCCTGTAGTTCCCAGCAAATATTATCCCATCTCAGATGTCAATGGTTCTGCTGCTGAGAAACCCTACTGTTGACCAGAAGTTCCATTTAGGGGAATTCCTTGGCTGCCCAGTGATTAGGGCTTGGCACTTATACTGCAGTGGCCCAATGGCCTGGGTTCAGTTCTCGTTGGGGAACTAGGATCCCACAAGCTATATGTGTAGCTATATGGTGTGGCCATGTGGTGTAGCCAAATAATAATAACTTGAATGAATATTCAGACCAAAATAGATAACTGACTGTCCTCAAGAACTTTTCAGCCAGAAAATGTAGATGCTTTTGAAAGTCTATTTTCATTCTTTGTGAATTACCCCATGAGAAAAAGAAAAAAAAAAAAAAGATTATTAGAAATCAATAGAAAATTAACCATGGGGTGATACATTGATAGTGAAAAATAAAAGCTTCTGCCTGCAACAAAATTATTCTATTATTTCGTTAAGTCTGAATTTAACAAACTGAAGTTTAGAAAATAACTTTGAAGGAGATGACGTTAGGAATTATTCATATGATCTTTTTACTAAGGAATAAAATGATCATAGGGATTGTAATTCAATAAGTGGATCAACATGTATATGAGAAATAATTGTAATACATTTACGTGTTGATCAATAAAGTAATTACATGCAGAAAGTTTCATCCCTGCTTTTCTTCCAGAGTCCAGCTATTTATTTCCAATTGGAGATTAAGTACTGCTCCTTCCCAGTCCCCTAGACAAAAAATGAAACAAATTTTGCAGGAGACCACCATTAGTATGAATGGCATGTTTCTCTGCAGACTGCAAATAATAGGGAGATGAATAGAAGGATAATTTTTTTTTAATCTAGTTATTAGATTATTGTTAGTGGTGGTGAAACAGCTGTTCCTGGGATGGAAGCTTTGGGCTGAGGGAATGATTGCTGCCAAAAAAAGTGCGGCCCGCGGTGATATATAAATACAGGTGGCTCTTCAGGCAGGACCACTGTGGCATAACAATGAAACAGTCTAAGTGCCAAGATTGGGGGGGGGGGGTACTCAGGGGAACAGTATTCAGAAAATAGGATTGCATCGTTTCTTTACAATCTTTAATCACTTTCATTAAAAGCAATAGTGCAAAGATGAGAATCTCTTAAGTATATCTTTCACATTAAGAGACTGAGCTATGATCATGTTAAAATATTGACTTTTCCTATCCATCTATTGTCAATCTACCCATTCATCAGCTCATCCATCAAATCTTGTTTTTAACCACACAAAGGAGCTTCTCTGGTAGCTCAGATGGTAAAGAATCAATCCCTGGGTTGGGAAGATCCCCTGGAGAAGCGCATGGCAACCCACTCCAGCATTCTTGCCTGGAGAATCCCCATGGACAGAGGAGGCTAGCGGGCTACGTGTCTATGGAGTTGCAAAGAGTTGGACATGACTGAGTGACTAAGCACAGCACAGCACACAAATGAGAAACTGCAATTACTTCCAGTCATTTTTTTCTCTTGAACTCTGGAAAATAGAGAATATTTATTTATATCTCTGCTTTCTGGTTGTCCTACCTTTCATCAAGTTTATAAAGAAGGGAGGTTTATGAGATACAGAGCCATCTTCTTTGTTTGACATGGTGGAAAAAATAACTTGAACTGAATTATTTAGGGAAAAAGTCAAAATTATAGACTTTTCAAGTGATATATTTGTTTTTTGTTTGCTTGCTTATTTCAGCACATTCATATACTTATATTCACTTTTGGACTTTTTGCACATGGCCTTTTTTTTTTTTTTTAATTGAAGCATAGTTGATTTATAATGTTGTGTTAAGTGTCAGGTTGTACTGCAAAGTGATTCATTATACATATATGCATTTTTTCAGATTCTTTTCCCTTATAAGTCATTACAAAATATTGAGTGTGGTTTCTTGTCCTACACAGTTGGCCCTTGGTTTCTACTTTATATATGGTATTCTGTATGTGTTAATCCCAAATTCCTAATTCATCCTCACCCCCAACTTTCCACTTTGGTATGCAGAAGCTTGTTTTCTGTGTCTATGCATCTCTTTCTGTTTTGTGTATACTTTTGTTTGTATCAGCTTCCCTGGTAGCTCAGACAGTAAAGCCTCTGCCTGCACTGTGGGAGACCTGGGTTCAATCCCTGGGTCAGGAAGATCCCCTGGAGAAGGAAATGGCAACCCACACCAGTACTCTTGTCTGGAGAATCCCACGGACAGAGGAGCCTGGTAGGCTACAGTCCATGGGGTTGCAAAGAGTTGGACAGGACTGAGCGACTTCACTTTCACTTTCTTTTTGTTTGTATCATTTTGAGATTTCACTTATATGTGATATTATATGATATTGTCTTTGATTTACTTCATTTAGCTTGATAATCTTTAGGCCCATTCATGTTGCTGCAAATGGCAGTATTTCATTATTTTCATGGCTGAGTATTACTCCACACATATCACATTTATATATACAACATCTTCTTTGTTCACTCATCTGACAGTGGACATTTTGGTTGCTTCCATTAATGTTTTCAATTAACCTTATCTCTACTTTCTAACATAGTAGTAGCTAAAAATTCAGCATGAATGCAGTATTTTACATAATCTACACCAAAAATTTATATTGTACTTTGAATCCTTGAAGTCCATTCTTCAACTACTGTTGCTGTTGATATATATATTTGGCTCCTGATAATTGAGTTGGAATCTATCTATTCATTATTTTGTAAAATAAAAACAGAATTGGAAGCCAAAAGAACAAGTTTATTTGTTAAGAATGGGTGCTTAATATCATAATGTGTTCATAAAAGTGAATATTTTGAATGAGGAGCTAAGAAATTTTAAAGTTTGAAAGGACGACCATTCATGAATAACTTGTTTTTTGTTACTAAGCTTTGAGGAGCATTGGATATTCATTTCAGTAGTCCTTTTGGTCTCTTCCAAGACAGGGCTATGTTCTAGAGACTTGAGGAGAATGAGTGTAACCGTTCATAAAATACCCATTACAGAAATAAATAAAATTCACAAAATACACAATATGTCCCTTTGGGAACTGCAATATTTCTCTTCTTCCAAGATAACTAAAATTCTAAAATACACATTAAAACATAAAGACACTAAAATAAATGCCTGTTAAAGTCTGTGCTATGCTCAACCTCACTAATTAAGTTTGATTCTGACTTCTTAAAAATGAGTAGCTTTGCTTAGCTCAAGGAGAAGATGATTCTGCTGTCAAGAGACCAGTATTCCAACTTCTATATTATTTTTATGCATAATTACCTCATTACTTCTATTTCTTAGTCTTCCTATCAGTAAAAGTGGGATAACCTTTGCCTCTTGGTCCTCAGGCCAATCTTAACTGTAATCTTGGGATCATGAATATTTAGGGATTAAGCCCCTAGGAGGTAGAAAAGAAAGAACAGAATAATCCTTGCATTTTAGGGGATTCCTTTTAGAAAACATTATAAACAGCAGAATTAAAGAATCTTAGAGATGGATATATCAATATATTTGTTTTTCCCCATAGAGCTCACCTTTCTCATTACCTCAATTTTCTCAGTGTCTAATCTCTTACAACTCAAATGTTGAAAGTGTAATTGAGTTATTTTTGGTAGTATCAGTTTCTATGAATCAAATTTAGAGTAAAATTTCTTACAAATATGTGGAAACAGTTATTTCAAATAAAAATAAAGAGATGCAGAAAGTTTTGTGTGGATTTTATCCATATAATTAAAACAGAGTCCCTCATATAAACTAGATCAAAATTGCCTTGTAATGTAATTACATTGGTAGATAGGGTCACAGCTCATTTCTGATTCTATTTATAGAGTTAAAAAGGGCACGTGTAAGTATCATATCTTAACCTTGTGATTTTAATAAAGTTTTCTAATAAACATACCTGGTCATCATTGAATCATTTGATTCCCTTTGTTTATAAATGGTAACAAAATTGGTTTTGCCAAGGACACCTGTTGCCTCAAGAAGAATTTAGCTATCATGAGTTGAGGAGCTGGTTTATGAACTATCTGCAAAATTTCCATTTCCAAAGGTAACACTGCACAAATCTCCAAGGTTACTGTGCTCTCCAAGGCACATTAGTAAATATCGGCAAGGTTTCCATTTTCCTGACAGAAACAATTACAGATGCCAGGCAAGAATAATTTCACACAGAGTTGAGGCAGACATCAGAATTCTCTTAGGTAATAGTTGCAAGTGTTTATGCTAATATCATTTAGCTTTTCACTTTAAAAGTCAGGTTAGTGAATCTAGTGAATTTCTTTTGTTGTCAGTGTAATTCTGGTTACTGACCAGAACTGGCCAGTAATTGGCCTCCTCAGTCAATAGAAATTGATGAAAGACTAGACAGGAAATTCAGGCAAGGTTTCACTGGGACTCCCACCATAGGATAAGAGAGCAAAAACAAGAACTGTTTCCCTTGTTCACTTTCTGAGGGGGGACAAGCTGGTTCCTTATATAGGGTGACTTATATGGGGTGACCAGTCCAATGGTTGGGCCAGAGGGGCGACTTAGAGGGTCTGTCCACCCCCTTGGTGGTGCTACGTGCAGGGTGCCTGTGTAGTCCCCGCTCTTGCTCCTGAAAAAGTGAAAGTGAAAGTGGTTCATTCCTGTCTCTTTGCAACTCCACGGACTGTAGCCCACCAGGGTCCACCAATGTCCACAGAATTCTCCAACAAGAATGCTGGAGTGGGCATCCCTTCTCAAGGGATCTTTCCAACCCAGGAATCAAACCCAGGTCCCCCATATTGCAGGCGGACTCTTTACCATCTGAGCCACCAGAAATGGCAGTTTGATTTTTGGTCTTTTTGTATCTTGTCCATAATTTGCCCTAACTGTGCATGCATACTATTTTTAGTCCCTTATAGCAGTAGTCCCCAACCTCTGGGATCTGATGATCTGAGGAGGAACTGATGTAATAATAATAGAAATAAAATGCGCAAGGCATGTAATATGCTTGAATCATCCTGAAACCACTCCCGTGACACCCCAGTCTGTGGGAAATTGCCTTCTTTGGAACTGGTTCCTGGTGCAAAAAGGCTGGGGACCCTTTTTTTTTTTTTTTTAACCAAGGACCCACCCTTTCTTTTTTCTGTTTTTTTAACCAAGGACCTAAACCCTTGGTATAGGTTTTTGCTGTTGTTTGTTTATAAGGAGATGTTTGTCTAGGTGTAAGCACTTCAGCAAAGGATCCCAGGTCCCAGCCTGTCTCATCTGCAGTTGAAGGAATTCACAAATAAGATAGGAGATTTCTTCACCGCTTCTTTTATAGTCTTCATTTTTGGTACATTAAGCCTTATCAATGTTCCATGTTTTACTTAAGAGTTTATAGGCAGAAGAAAGGTAAAGAATATGAATCTCTGAAAGAAATCTCCTTATTACTGGGTGATAATGGGTCCTCAGGGCCTTCCCCAGTGGCTTAGTGGTAAAGAACCTGTCTGCCAATGCAAGAGACGTAGGTTCGATCTCTGGGTTGGGAAGATACCCTGGAGGAGGAAATGGCAACCCATTCCAGTATTCTTGCCTGGAAAGTCCCATGGAGAGAGGAGCCTGTTGGGCTACAGTCCATGGGGTTGCAAAGAGTTAGACACAACAACAACAATGGGACCTAAGAAGGAACAGCAGGAAAAAATGTGAGGGTCAAAATTCTTCCCATCTCCACACTTTCAGCAGAAACTTCCTTACCTAATATGGAAAAAGCAACATTAAACTATGGAAAATGAGGCAGAATTTAAACATTAAAATGGCATGAGGAAAAACGCACTTCAAAGCAAAATTATCTATAAGAAAATAATTTAGAGGCCAAATACACAGAATTTAATATTAACGATGACACTTGATTAGTATTAGTCTGAACTGACATCTTATCCCTTCGTTATTTCTACTTTAAAGGTAAAGAATACTGTGTAAAGATACTGTGTTTACTTTTATAAACCACATGGTATTAAACTAGTATTCAGTTCAGTTCAATTCAGTCGCTTAGTTGTGTCCGACTCTTTGAGACCCCATGAATCGCAGCACGCCAGGCCTCCCTGTTCATCACCAACTCCTAGAGTTTACCGAAACCCATGTTCATCGAGTCACTGATGCCATCCGACCATCTCATCCTCTGTGGTCCCCTTTTCCTCCTGCCCTCAGTCTTTCCCACCATCAGGATCTTTTCAAATGAGTCAGCTTTTCGCATCAGGTGGCTAAAGTATTGGAGTTTCAGCTTCAACATCAGTCCTTCCAATGAACACCCAGGACTGATTTCCATTAGGATGGACTGGTTGGATCTCGTTGTAGTCCAAGGGACTCTCGAGAGTCTTCTCCAACACCACAGTTTAAAAGCATCAATTCTTTGGCGCTCAGCTTTCTTTATAGTCCAACTCTTACATCAGTACATGACTACTGGAAAAACCATAGACTTGACTAGACGGACCTTTGTTGGCAAAGTAATGTCTCTGCTTTTTGCTATGCTATCTAGGTTGGTCATAACTTTCCTACCAAGGAGTAAGCATCTTTTAATTTCATGGCTGCAATCACCATCTGCAGTGATTTTGGAACCCAAAAAAATAAAGTCTCTCACTGTTTCCACTGTTTCCCCATCTATTTGCCATGAAGTGATGGGTATGTCATTATTTTATATATAAATAAATATATATATATATAATTTTTATTTTTGAATGATTATCTCTTTGGAAATATTATTATTTATATTTTAAAATTTTATTTGTGAACTTTCAGTTATCCATGTAGACATGATCGAAACATGATTCAAATGCTCTTTCAAAGGCAACATAAATGAAATGATGTCTACTTACTTGATTTTTAAAGCAGTTTTTCTAAAATACAGTGGTAAGCAATTTAAATGTGTTAAAGGCATCATGGAACCCTGAAAAATGTCACCCAATCTTTTAATTTGTAGTAAAGTGGGAATATGATATACATTATAGGATAGAATTATAGAATTTAGCTTGTTTCATAATCTACTTTTCCAAAAGTTAGTAAATTATATTTAAATGGATTCAGAGAACAGCTTGCTAACGGAGAATGATTTTGTGATCTTCTTGAATTTATGATTTCTGTTTCTCTCATCAGTTAAAATTTCACTATAGATTTTTGCTTACAGATGGACTTCTCTGGTGTGTCATAAGTGAGACCCTTTTCCCTAATTGTGCCGATATTTGTACCTACACAGGGACTGGGATAGAAGTGATAGAGGATGAGGAGCAATTGAATGTGTTTTAGCTAAGTGGTTAATGAGGTCTATAAATCTATTAAAAATTCTGTAGACTAAATAAGTTAAAAATCCTTGCTGTAACACATGTTTATATTGTAATGTGTAGCAAATACTGGACTTTCCTAATAAATTTGAGAAATTGATTACAGGAACTATGTATATTTTATTTTTACATAGCTGGTGCTTAGTGTACTTAGGCGTATCCCTCTTCCTTTGAAAATCATTTTTTAGTAAATCCCATTAAATGTACTTTATAGCATTTTAATATCAAAGAATGAATTCTGATTGATTTGTGGCTTTTTATTGTTTCCTTTCTTCCTTTTGTATAATGAAGTCTTTTTATATTATTTTTGTAATTGGTATCATGCAAAAACATAGATGTTTTTAACCCTATCCCTCTAGTGGTTATAACTTTGCCTTCCAATGCAAGGAGTGTGGGTTTGATACCTGGTCAGGGAGCTAAGATTCCACATGCCTCACAGCAGAAACATAAAACAGAAGCAGTATTGTAACACATTTAGTAAAAACTAAAACAAAAGAATAGGCATTGTGATATGTGAGTGGATGGATATCCACTTACTTAAGATACACTTACTTAAGATATACACACTTACTATATCATAAATGTTCTTAATTTTCAGTATGCTATAATGGTTTGATAACTCAAAAATTCTTTCTCACTGAGGAGAGACTGCCCTTCCAAGTTCTTCCCTGGTGACTCAGATGGTAAAGAATATTCCGGCAGTGCAGGAGACCCAGATTCTATCCCTGGGTCAGGAAGATCCCCTGGAGAAGGGAATGGCAATCCACTCCAGTATTCTTGCCTGGAAAAATCTCATGGACAGAGGTGCTTGTCAGGCTACAGTTCAAGGGGTCACAAAGAAATTCACACAACTAACCCTTTCACTGTTTCAGAGATAATGAAGTGCTCAGACAGGAACATAACCTTTGATATACAAACTAACCAGTCCAAAGCCTTGCCTCCCCTATTCCCCTGTCTGGCCCTTGCATCCAGGAAGCTACATTTCTCTGCCTTAAATACCCCAGGGCCAGGCTCCAAACAACTAGGGCCCACCCTTGTCAAAAGCACTCCAAAATTATTCAAACAGCCAGATCCTCACCTGTCTTCCCTGTCCTGCCCTGCCCTGCGTTGCCTTGCCTTTCCTATGAAAGTTCAATAGAGGCCCCAGCCAGCCTGCCCTACATCTTCTGCCTCCTGACCACCCCGGTGCTTTCCTTGAAGGCCCTGCATGGCATCATGTTATGCTTCTTGTCTTTAGGAGCTCTGTGTATTATAAAACTGGGTTTTTCCTGAGCCTCTTGGTCTCCTTTTATGGCTGCACCTAACTAACCAGCTCATGAAGAATATAAAACGTTTATGTATTTCTTTTATCCTTTCTTCTTTCCTTCCTTTCATTCAGTCATTCTTTCTTTCCCTTCCTTTCTTTCTTTGTTCATTCCTTCCAGGGAGAGGCAGGGTGAAGTAATTTATTTCATAGAAAAACATCCATTTGGAAAACCTTCAATCCCCAGACACAGTTATTTGAGGAATTATCATTTGATTATTCCAATAGAAGCCATTTGGGAGCCCAGTGTTGTAACACTAAAGAACAACTTGGGCTATGTTTCTGGCATCAATTGTCCATATTGTTTTCTAATTTCTGAATTATGATGCCAAATAATTAACAGGAACAACTAAAATAAAAAAAGGAAGCATGACTATAAGTAGTTTTCAGCAATAAAACTCTGAAAAAGCATCAGTTTGTCTGTTTATAATTTAATCATCTAGATAACTACTAGAAGAAAGAAAAAATCTGAGCTTGGCCACAAGACAGAGCTCATGTAGAAATAATGATAAAGATGCTATCAACTGGCAACATGAAGAAATTATGCAAAATAATTGTTTTTCTTACATTTTACCAGTTCCCTTATTCATTTTGGTATGGATAGAGGCCAGAAAATAAAAGGCTTCTGGATGTTAACTTACTGAAAAGTTATCTTCACTGGTACACTCTGAAGCTTATGGACCATGACTTAACATTATAGGTATGACCCATTATGGGCAGGGCTTAATTAATAAGTAAGCTCATAAAAACTTAAATTTGTTTACAGCAGTGCTTCTCAAACATTAGTATTCATAAGATCCATCCAAAGGTCTTAGCTGAAATATAGATTTCCAATCCTTAGCCCCTAGAGACAGTGATTCGGTAGATTGTAAATGGAGGCCATTTATTTGTTAGTTGTTTAACAAAATCCCACATAATATTGATGGTGACAGTTTTTCTAGTCAATGGTTGAAGTGGCTTCTTTATTCACTGTTTAAAAACTACTTTTAGTGCCATATTGAAGCATATATTGTGAATCATGAGAGAGAGGTGAAAGTGAAAGTTGCTCAGTCCTGTCTGACTTTTTGCAACCCCATGGACTACGGTCCATGGAATTCTCCAGGCCAGAATACTAGCGTGGGTAATCTTTCCCTTATCCAAGGGGTCTTCCCAACCCAGGGATCAAACTCAGGTCTCCTGCATTGCAGGCAGATTCTTTACCAGCTGAGCCACAAGGGAAGCCCAAGAATACTGGAGTGGGTAGCCTATCCCTTCTCCAGTGGATCTTCCCAACCCAGGAATCAAACCAGAGTCTCCTGCATTGAGGGTGGATTCTTTAACAACTGAGCTATCAGGGAAGCCAGAGAGAGGTTATGGTGTGTTTAATTATTCTGTTTACTGATGCATACAGACCCAGTTTAGAAAGACTTATAAAACAAAAGATGAAATCAAAGGGTTGAAGTGCTTATAGTGTTATTGAGTGTGGTGACCTCTGCAAGCTTACACATGTACACTTAAACTCTATGCCTATACAAGCTTACATTTTTCAAGAAAGAAACAAAGACAAGTCAACATGCACTTACAAATTCTGGTAGTCTGTGTAAGATAAAACTGTGCTTCAGAAGACTCTCAGGTAGACCTCCATTCAGGAAATCTACATTTAAAGTCAAATTTGCATATTGAGTAGAAGTTAGCAAGAGCAAGGGGAAAGTACAATAGGAAGATGGAGTATCAAGTTCAAATACCTCCTTGCCACGTTGGAAGAAGCCCAGAGAGTTGAAACATAGAAAGAAGTCCACAGCAGGAGTAAGTTTGGGGTACAGATAGGTGGACAGGGCCTTGTGTTCTAGGTCAAGAAATGTGGATTTTAGTCCAAGTGCAGTGGGAAGTTGCTGAAGGATTTTTAATAAATCTTAAAGATTTAGATGTTTCAAGATCACTGCTGCTGCTCTGTTGCCTTTGTTGGTTTGTTTTTGGTTGCGCTGGTCTTCGTGTGGTGCATGGGCTCTGCCTTTAGCCTCATGCGCTTGTCTTATTGCGGAGCGCAGGTCCCACAGTGAGGCTCAGTAGTGGTGTGGTGCATGGGCTTTGCTGCCCTGCAGGAGGTGGGAACTTAGTTCCCCGCCCAGGGATCAAACCCGCGCTGCCTGCCTTGGAAGATAGACTTTCAACCACTGGACCACCAGGGAGGTCCCCTTGCTGCTCTGTTTAAAATGGATAGAAGTAACTAAGAGTTGGGTGGAGAGAGCATTTAGAAGTCTATTGACAATCTCTATTTAACAGACCATGCTACTGTAAATCATTATATTAGCTTTGATCTTATTTCCTATTAGTTAACTCTAAAATGAATATATCTGGAATCCTGTCTGTCTGCTAGTTGGCATAACTATATCAGTAACTTTTGGATATCATTTTATTACACAGTGATTACCAGTGAAAAGTACATATTTATTTTCAGAAGCTCCCATCACTCTATTTTTTTTTTCCTCCTTTAAATATCCCTGTGGTGTTAGTGCCTGGCTGGTTCATTTCCCCCAAGTAGGACATGGATTGTGAGTTGCGGTTAAAACCTCAGGCTTTGAGATCATGCTGCCAAAGGTCACAATAGGGTTCATATCAAAATTCTTCTACTAAGTTATTTGTCTGCTCAGTTCTCTATCTTGATTCGTCATCTACAAAATAAGAATTCTATGAAGAATTCTCAGAAATTCAGAAACACAGAAAGCTCTCCAAAGGTCTTAATTATCATTACTATTTTTTATGTAGTCAAAATAGAAACATTTCTATAAGATTTATACTTCCCTGAAAATATTCTATATGATTACAAATTGCAGATGGATGATTTCCACTTAGGGAACCGTTTGTTGCAAACATTAAACATAGGAAAGTTGAAAAAAAATTGGTATCTAATTTAATCTCAATTAAATCCAGTGCAGGTCAGTCACTGATGTATTCAGAGAGAAACAGGATAGAAAATATGTACTCATATCTGAAGGCTATACTTTATTACAACAAAATATTTTTTAATAAAAAGTAGGAAACTGTAACCAATAGGTATCTGTAGAAGCATCTATAGATTTTATTAAACATAGATAAAACCTTTTAATAATGGGCCAATTGAAGATAAACTAGTGTCCAATTCACTTGAAAGGGAACTGATCAGAATAAAGGGAGAAACAACAGCAATGACAGGAAGAAGGACATGGTTACCCACTCTAGTAGCCTGGCCTGGGAATTCTAGGGACAGAGGAGCCTGGTGGGCCACAGTCTGTGGGGATGCAGGAGTCGGACACAGCTGAGCAACTGTACACCACTACCAACAGCAATGATGCAAAGCACAGGCCAACACGTGGAAGAATTAAGTGAAATTACTTAATCATCTTTCAAGTTCAGACACTGAAGTTTTTCAAGCACATCATTTAATATCACTGAGATGAGCTCTGAGTAAATGTCACTCAGTGAACTCACTCAAGGGCTGTTCTCCATTATTATTAATTATTGTTTGTAATGAGGAAGGCTAAATTAGAAGTACTTACGTCCTAACAATGTTATATGCTAATATTACAACTTAAGTCTTCTAAAAGCGAAAATTTTGATGAATGTATTCACAAAAGCAAATTTCATTCCATTTCAAATGACTGAAATTTTATCCTATTTTTTTTTTAATTTATGTTTTTACTGAAGGATAATTGCTTTACAGAATTTTGTTGTTTTCTGTCAAACCTCGACATGAATCAGCCATAGCCAGAGGGAGGGGAACCTCCCTATGAACCTCCCTCCCATCTCTCACCCCATCCCACCCCTTTAGAATGATACGGAGCCCCTGTTTGAATTTCCTGATCCACACAGCAAATTCCCCTTGACTATGTATTTTACATATGGCAATGTAAGTCTCCCTGTTACTCTTTCCATACATCTCATCCTCTCCTATCCTATTTATGATATATCTCCATCAGTTAATACTCAAAACATGAATGTCCTTGCCTATAACATATTTATAAAAGCAATAAAAACCAGGAAAACAGATTATTTTCCATATGAATATTGCTTACACCTGATAAGATTCTTTGTGTTATTATAATAACATGATGTGAATTAAGATATGGTTTAATAGAATGATGTTTGAATTGTGATCATTTCATTTCACGGATATATATATATATATACACACACACACACATGTTTAATATTTAAATAACAACATTCATATCATAGAATCAACAATCAAATGTATTCATTCAGCAAAATATTTAATGATTTTCTATTACTATTTCTCAAGCATTTTTCTACATGCATGGATCTAAACAATAAAATTAACATACCAGATCTCATGGTGCTGACTTTCTACAGAGAAAGATATATTGTTAAATTATAGATATTACTGATATATAATTTATAGATACTCAATATTTCAGGAAGTGAAAACATTATAAAGGAAAAAAAAAATGGAGAGCATCCAGAGCACCCAAGATGATCCTCTTCTAGAAGAGGTGGTCAGGGAAAGGGGCTCTGAGGATGGGAGTTGACAGAGTCTGGAGGAAGCATAGGGACCTCTAAGGCTTCCGGCAAAGGAGCATGCCAGGCAGAAGGGATGCCAGCATAAATCTGAAGATGGAAACTGCCTTTAGATGCTCTGGCAGTAGCCGGAGGCCACTACAGGTGAATCAGCGTGAATATGGAGAAGAGCAGGAGTCAAGAAGGTTGAGGAGGCTACTGGGAGCCTGATAATTGAACTCCAAGGCCTGTTCTGGAATTCCACTTTTACTGCGTGTCAAGAAAAGAGAGCTCCCTGGAGACTTTTGTTCTGGTTTGGTTTTAATTGAGGTACAGTTGCTTTACAAGGTTGTGTTGGATTCTGCTGGGCAACAGCGTGAGTCCACTGTACATAGACATCTGTCCCTCGGATCTCCCTCCTCCCACCCCTCATCCCCCCATCTAGGTCATCGCGGAGCAGCAAGCTGAGCTCCCTGGGCTACCCTGTGACTTCCCACTATCTATCTTACACATGGCAGTGTATACATGTCTGTCCCGTGAAGGTTTTAGAGCAGAGGGATGACCGATCTGTGACAAGTGTGAAGAGGACGTTGGCTGTGAGTGGCCAGCGGACGTGTAAAGGCACAGAATGAAATCAGCGAGATGGGGAGGGAGCTTTCATGGTCATCCAGAGGAGAGAGTTGTTGGGGTAAGGATTTCAGTGTTGGGCCTCTGATAACTGGCTGCATCACAGAGCAGAATACAGGCTCTATTTTGAAGAAATCTACTGGGTATGCAAAATTTAGAAAAAGTAAGCTATCCATGCTACTCCATTAACTGGAAGATGAAATCACTCTGCTTTTGTTATTATTTTTTTTTTAAATTTATCCAAGTATAGTTGATCTACGGTGTTGTATTAATTTCTGCTGTAAAGCAAAGTGAGTCAGCTATCCACTTACAGATATTCCCTCTTTTTTGGATTTTATTGCCATTTAGGTCACCACGGAGCACTGAGTTCCCTGTGCTATACAGTAGGTTCTCAATAGTTATCAGTTTTATACATAGTATCAACAGTGTATATATGTTAATCCCAAATTCCCAATTTATCCACCCCCACGTCCCCCCCCCGCCCCCGCCGGCACCCATATGTTTGTTCTCCAGGTCTGTGTCTCTATTTCTGTTTTGCAAATCAGATCATCTATACCATTTTTTCTAAATTCCACATATATGCATTAATACACGATATTTGTTTTTCTCTTTCTGACTTAAACTTCACTCTGTATGACAGTCCCCTCTGCTTTTCTGAGTCTTCATGATCTGACTTCTGTCTCCAAAGCCTTTTTTACCACCACATTCTGATATTTTATTTTCTTGTGATTGTTTACTCTGTTTCCATATTTGTCCATTTTTGTGATAGTCACTTTTTCATGCCTCCCAGACAAATTGAAATTTTCTATTCAAGATTCACTTTTCTGAGAAAACTTCCACAAACTCTTAATGAGAGATGAGAATGCCCCCGTGTTTTACTAAACTTTTAAGCTTTCTAGCTTTCTCTCTCTCTCTTCTTCTTTTTTTTTTTTTTTTTTTTTTGGCCCTACCTTGCAGCATTCTAGACTTTAGTTCCCTGACTAGGGATTGAACCTGTGCCTCCTGCTGAGGGAGCATGGAGTCTTAACCACTGGACCACCAGGGAAAGCCTTTAAATTCTAGGTCTCTGTCTCTCACTGACACACATGTACTCACACTCCCAAAAAATGCACACAGATAGATATTGACACAGCATATCTTTTTTTATTGCATCATGTGTGAATTTTCCTTTTTTTTTAATTGATAAAAAGAGTCAGGATTAAAACTGGATTATCATGACACTTTTATTTTTTTAAATTTATCTTAACTGGATAATAATTACTTTACAATATCCTGATGGTTTTTGCCATACATCAACATGAATCAGCCACAGGTATACATGTGTACCCCCCCATCCTGAGCCCCTCTCCCATCTCCCATCACCCTATCCCTCAGCGTTGTCCCAGAACATGAGCTTTGGGTGCCCTGCTTCATGCATTGAACTTGCACTGGTCATCTATTTTACATATGGTAATATACAGGTTTAAATGGTATTTTCTCAAATCATCCCACCCTCACCTTCTCCCACTGAGTCCAAAAGTCTGTTTTTTATGTCTGTGTCTGTTTTGCTGCCCTGCATATAGTATCACCAGTACTGTCTTTTCTAAATTCCATAAATATGCATTAATATACAATATTTGTCTTTCTCTTTCTGACTTATTTCACTCTATATAATAGGCTCCAGTTTCATACACCTCATTAGAACTGACTCAAATGTGTTCCTTTTATAGCTGAGTAGTATTCCATTGTGTATATGTATCACAACTTATTCATTCATCTGCCGAGGGACATTTAGGTTGCTTCCACGTCCTAGCTATTGTAAATAGTGCTGCAAAGAATACTGGGGTAATATGTCTCTTTCAGTTCTAGTTTCCTCAGGGTGTATGCCCAGCAGAGGGATTGCTGGATCTTAATGGCACTTCTATTCCCAGTTTTTTAAGGAATCTCCACACTGTTCTCCATAGTGGCTATACCAATATAGTGGCTATACTGTTGCATCCCTACCAACAGTATAAGAGGGATCTAACCATTTTCTTCACACCCTCTCCAGTATTTATTGTCTGTAGACTTTTTGATGATGGCCATTCTGATTGGTGTGAGACAATACCTCATTGTGGCTTTGATTTGCATTTCTCTATTAATGCGTGATACTGAACATCTTTAAAAGAGATGGGAATACCAGACCACCTTACCTGCCTCCTGAGAAATATGTATGCAGGTCAAGAAGCAACAGTTATAACTGGACATGGAACAACAGACTGGTTCCAAATTGGGAAAGGAGTATGTCAAGGCTGTATATTGACACTCTACTCATTTAACTTATATGCAGAGTACATCATGTGAAATGCCGGGCTGGACAAAGCACAAGCTGGAATCAAGATTGCCAAGAGAAATAGCAATGACCTCAGATACGCAAATGACATCACACTTACGGCAGAAAGCGAAGAACTAAAGAGACTCTCAATGAAAGTGAAAGAGGAGAGTGACAAAGTTGGGCTTTGAATAGTGCCTGAATAGTAGTGGTGAGAGTTGGCACCCTTGTCTTGTTCCTGATTTTAGAAGAAAGGCTTTCAATTTTTCACCATTGAGGATAATGTTTGCTGTGGGTTTGTCCTATACAGCTTTTATGTTGAGGTATGTTCCTTCTATGCCTACTTTCTGGAGAGTTTTATCCTAAGTGAAAGTTGCTCAGTTGTGTCTGACCCTTTGCAACCCCATGAACTATACAGTCCATGGAATTCTCCAGGCCAGAACACTGGAGCAGGTAGCTGTCCCCTCCTCCAGGAGACCTACCCAACCTAGGAATCAAACCACGGTCTCCTGCATTGCAGGCGGATTCTTTACCAGCTGAGGTACCAATGGGTGTTGAATTTTCTCAAAGGCTTTCTCTGCATCTATTGAAATAATAATATGGTTTTTATCTTTCAGTTTGTTGATATGGTGTATCACATTGATCGATTTGTGAATATTAAAAAATCATTGAAACCTTGAAATAAAGCCCACTTGATCATGATGTGTGGTTTGCTAGAATTTTCTTGAGGATTTTTGCATCTATGTTCATCAGTGATATTGGTCAGTAGCTTTCTTTGTGTGTGTATGTGTGTGTGTGGCATCTTTGTTTAGTTTTGGTATCAGAATTATGGTGGCCTCATAGAATGAGTTTGGGAATTTTTCTTCCTCTGCAATTTTCTGGAAGAGTTCGAGTAGGATAGATGTTAGCTCTTCTCTAAACTTTTGGTGGAATTCACCTGTGAAGCCATCTGATCCTGGACTTTAGGTTTTTTATTACAATTTTAATTTCCATGCTTGTGACTGGTCTGTTCATATTTTTTATTTCTTTCTGGTTCAGTTTTAGAAAGTTATACTTTTCTAAGTATTTGTCCATTTTTTCCAAGTTGTCCATTTTATTGGCATATATGAACTTTCTTTTCTTACTCCTAGAATGCATAGACTCTAGGTTCTTTTAGGTGAAAGACATGATGATTTTATTTTGTATTACTGACTTCTAATTCAGGGCCAGATACATTCTAGATGCTAAATAGACAAATACATGAGGACATTTTTCTTCATTTTATATTAGTTTTATAAAAACACATTTTATTATGACTAACAGTGTATGCAGTATATATTAATTTATATTACATAAATATTTCTGAAATATTAAATACCTGAGGGTTATATATGACAACTTTATTTATGCGTAATTACTTAAAGAAAAACAACTCTTTGAGGACTGTTTGAGAAAGAGGCTGATTTTTGCACCCCACAGAGTGCAGGTGTATTTAAACTATAAGGACTGTAGGAAGGCCATTTTGGCATAAACACATCTTTCTGTCTGTAAATATAAAACTCATCTATTAAAAAATCCTTTATTTTGTTTGAAGAATTTTTGAGAATTATAAATGAGATTTACTGAATGATAAAACATAAAGCCCTTCCCCCTACTCTTGTTTAATATTTTATAACAATACACTTTGGCAATTTATTAAAAGAAAAAGCCCTATCTAGTGATTATGTTGAGACTTTTGTTTCTGAAGTATACTTGCAGAAAGTTTTCAAATACACATAATAACTTCTATAGTCCTTTGCAACTATTAACGTTGCGTTTTTCCCCCAAAATCACACAATGTATTATTAAAACAACACAGTTCTAGAAAATACATTTCTTTCTGATCAGAGGTATAAGATGAAAGTATATGATGTTTTCTGAAGGTTCAAGAACTCTTTGTAAGACTTGTCCCTCAAGAATTGAGAAGCTTTCAAAGGATATATTGTAGCAAAAGAAAAGGATAGTTTAAGACACAGCCTTCTCATCATATGCTGTGAAAACTCTGATGCCAATTTTTGGATATTCAGCTTTGAATTAAAATAACACACTTTTAAAATAATTCTTTCCCTTACAAATATGTACTTAACAGAAATGGGGTACCTAGAAAATATCCAAGAGACACAGTTTTCTTGTGGGATCTTCGCCTCCCAAACAGGTATCAAACCTGGGACCCTGGCAGTGAAAGTGCAGAATCCTAACCACTGAACCCCAAGGGAATTCTCAATCCTAGAGTTATTTCAATCAGTTGTGTCAGTTACATCTCACTTATAAACAAGAGTAACTGTATATCTTAAAAGAAGAAACAAAAATCAGGGCTGTTCTGAGGCTTTAAGCTGCTGTCATCAGAGTTCACATCGTCACAGGAGTGTTGGACTGGTGGCCAGACACCTGAATTCCATCATTACCACAGTCTTTGCTTCAGTGGTTTAATAGCAAAACATTAAGCCACATGCCCTCTCCAGAAACCATAGAGGAAGTATTTGGTCCTCTTATTTGTCCTTTTGCAAAGACTTGGAAATTTCCTTCAAAGAAAGCCATTATGATAACAATAAGAAAATATACTGAAATACCAAATAGTAAGACCAAGTCAGATATTTATTATATCAGTGAAGTTTATGCTAAAGTCAGGAATAAAATTGTAATTTCCCTGTAGATAAGGCTCATCTTCTCTATCTGGAAAATCTAGGCTTTCTAATCTGAGATAGAATAGATATTCCCAGAGTCACAATTTGGACCAGCACATAAAGCTTTTTAACATACTTGCTCTATGACAATCTTCTGCACTCAGCAGTTCCTAAATGGTACAGACTGTCTTCCACATCTAGTTACTGAAACAAGAATGAGAACCATCCTCGGTGTAAGCACTGCCCCATAACAGAGACCTTCTAATGGCATTACCATCATTGCCATGTTGAGCCCAGCGGGCACCAAAGAGTCAGATGACAGAGATTATTTGGTGTCAAATAGTCTCTGGAGTAAAATTCAAATTTTACTCCTTGAACAGGTTGCCATATAAATTCCCCAAACTTGTCTATGAGAATTGCACCTTAGGATTTTTCTAAAGATCTTCTAGGCTTCTTTGTCCTTTTTAGCACATAAATCCTAAGTTCTAACAACTGATAGGCATGTGGAGAATGAAGGATGCTTGCAGGCCAAATTCCTATACAACCCAAGCTCCCAAGCCCTTTAATCACTATTGAGATGCCACCTAACTCTTATTTATAAAGTTTTAAAGTGTGCATTCTTCTTAAAAGTTTAGCTTTGTTTTTTCATCCCAATAGAGCATTTCTTCACCCCAATCTGCTACAGAATATGTCTACCTCTAACATATGCTTTAATTGTATATAATTTGTGTTAGAGATTTGACTAGCAAGTGTCAGGTAACCTTTTTTTTTTTTTTTTTCTGATCCCTTGTTCCACTGGGGTGTCCCAGGTGGCTTAGTCATAAGGAACCCATCTACCAGTGCAGGAAACACAGATTTGATCTCTGGGTTAGAAAGACCCTCTGAAGAAGGAAACGGTAATCATTCCAGTATTCTTGCCTGGGCAATCCCATGGACAGAGGAGCCTGGCAGGCTACAGTCCATAGGGTTGCAAAGAGTCGGACACAGCTTAATGACTGAGCAAGCAAACAAGTGGTTTTACTATCTATTAATATATATTTACGCAGATATGGCATGGGTCAATGGAGAACGAATTTCATGTATTAGGCTAATACCTATGAAAACCATCCCAGGCACTAGAGAACTAACACATTAGAAATGTTTAGCTCAATAGCTCACATTACAGTGCATCATTGTGGATGATTTTCCATTCTGGCTCCTTTCAAGTGTGGTTCTGACATCCCTGAATGTTAGCATTTTCTCCTATCTTCAGCATTTTGTGGGAAGATGAGGGAAAGAGTGTGGAGAAGCACATGAGAGGTTTTCTTTTCTTTCTTTTCCCCATTTATTTTTATTCATTGGAGGCTAATTACTTTACAATATTGTAGTGGTTTTTGCCATACATTGACATGAATCAGCCATGGATTTACATGTGTTCCCCATCCCGATTCCCCCTCCCGCCTCCCTCTCCATCCCATCCCTCTGGGTCTTCCCAGTGCACCAGCCCTGAGCACCCATCTCATGCCTCCAACCTGGGCTGGTGATCTGTTTCACCCTTGATAGTATACTTGTTTCAATGCTGTTCTCTCTGAACATCCCACCCTCGCCTTCTCCCACAGAGTCTAAAAGTCTGTTCTGTACATATACACTATGGAATATTACTCAGCCATGAAAAAGAATCCATTTGAATCAGTTCTAATGAGATGGATGAAACTGGAGCCCATTATACAGAGTGAAGTAAGCCAGAAAGATAAAGACCAATACAGTATACTGACGCATATATATGGAATTTAGAAAGATGGTAATGATAACCCTATATGCAAAACAGAAAAAGAGACACAGATGTACAGAACATGAGAGGTTTTCATGGGCAAGGTTGGAAGTGGCCAAACACTAATCCATTCTCATTCTGTTAAGTACAATTCAGCTACAGAGCCCTACCCAACTGGGAGGAAGGGAGGGGAATGCAGTCTAGTTGTGTAACAACCTTTCCCAGAGAAAATGAGTTTGATAAAGGACTAGCCAGGCTCTGCTACAGTCATCTAGACAGACCAGCATTTAGGAGCCTTTCTGTTACTGCTCCTTGAAACTTTAATCAAAACCTATGACGCTCTCTCAACAAAAAGCACTTCCAGATAATTAATTTTTAAAACTACCCCTTTAAACATTTCTGTGAATTATCAAGGGCTCCTATTTTCAGGAAGATAAAGAGCCTCATGGAAATATATACTGTCTTCTCTTTGACCCTTCAGCCACAGGGGTCTTGTAATACCAAATCCTCAAATCCAGCTCTGAAAACTGTGGCTCTCTTGACAGCTGTCTGCTCACTCAGTCATGTCTGATCCTTTGGGACCCCATGGACTATAGCCCACCAGGCTCCTCTGTCCATGGGATTTCCCAGGCAAGATATAGCTCTTTTACATGCATTTTCTCAAAATGTGATACTTTACCTCTATCTAAGCATGGTATAATTTACTCTATTCTATGACTACAGAGAAAGTATTTGGCTTAGAGAATACAGAGCTGTTTGTGCTAATCAGTAACTGTTTAATAATAATCACTTAAATTATTACTCTAAGGCACTACGCCCTCTAGGACTATGCTCAGTATTATCTTGGACAACACTCTGTGTGGCTCCAGGCAGTCACATCCCACATGATCGCCAGGGAGGAGAGCTCTCCCTCCCTCAGTCTTTCCTTCCACTTCTCTGCACTGAGCAATGCCCCAGTTAAACATGATGGGCTTAAATTTGGAGATGTCTTTGGGATATTAACTTTAGAAGAGAGATGAGTACACGTGTGTGTCTGTGTGTGATGTGCTTGGGAGGGCAAAGAGTGAGCGTTTACTTTTATGTCACAATACACGGGTAGGAATGATGCCCAAAAGTCTTCTTCAGCCTAGTGCTTACTGGATTAAGTAAAATATTTAAATATATTACAGCTAACCAGTATCAATACATTTGTCTTTGTGCATCTTCTTATTCAAGCTGTAACATCTCCATTGAATCTTGCTTATACATATAAGAGTGTCGATTTCTTCAGAATATTCCAGCCTTAGTCATATACAAATATATAGATGAGTCTATGAAGTCTTAACTCGTATGACTGCTTGTTATTTCTTTATTTTTTTATACCTCTGTGTGCATGTGGGTTAAGTTGCTTTAGTCATGTCTGACTGTTTGTGAACCTATGAACCGTAGCCTGCCAGGCTCCTCTGTCCATGGAACTCTCCAGGCAAGAATACTGGAGTGGGTTGCCATGCCCTCCTTCAGAGGATCTTTTCCAACCCAGGGGTCAAACCGACATCTATTACATCTCCTGCATTAGCAGGCAGGTGTTTACCACTGGTACCACCTGGGAAGCCCATTTTATAGCTCTACTTAATACCAAGACTACACATTTTTCTTCCATTTTTCTTTTTCAGATCTCACCAATTTCCTGAGAATTTCAACCTTAAGCTGACATGCCCCTACAACTGCAGAGCCAGAGTCATTTTAATGTTTTGATCTAGCATCTCTCCCAGGCTTCCTTGGTTGGAACTAAATGTTTGGCAGATGTCTTTTTTTTTTTTTTTTTCTTTTTCACATTGCTATTTCCATGTAACTTTCTGAAAACATGTTTTGGGCTCAGGATTTTTAGCAGTTTTTCAGGATACTCTGTTAAATATTTTTATATTACATGACCACCCTGCCAAAAGAGCTACCTACCTAAGGTGGTATCCCCGACTTTGCTAAAGATATATGTTGAAAAGAGATATATGAATTATTGAAAATTCTAAATGGTGTCCTTACCAGTAGACATATTTATGTGACTGGGAAATAAAAAGCTTAAGAGGCAAAGATTATGAATGCCTGTTATTAATTTGTCACTTTTTTTTTTTTTAACCTAGAATTTACATTCATCCAAACTTTCCAGGTGGCGCTAGTGGTAAAGAACCTGCCTCCCAATGCAGGAGACACTGAGAGATGCAGGTTCGATCTCTGGGTCGGGATGATCCCTTGGAGGAAGGCATGGCAAACCGACTCCAGTATTCTTGCCTGGAGAATCCCATGGACAAAGGAGCCTGGCATGCTACAGTCCATAAGGTTGCAAAGAGTTGGACCTGACTGAAGGACTTAGCATGCACACATTTATCCAACTTCTTTATTGTTGTTGATCATGGGGCTATGTTTGATTAAAAATTATTTTACAATATCTCTACTGGATTTTATTCTCCTTGTAAACAGGCTTTAGTCTTCACTAGCTCTTTTAAAGCGCCTTGTCAAGCCTATATACAATGCCTGTCCTTAGCCACATTGGGCCTGTCTCTCCACCATGGTTTCAGTAAAATACTGCAGTCAGCCTGCAGCAGAACTGCCAGGAGGACTTCTTGGAACAGGGGCTGCAGGGCACTACCCCCAGTTTCTGATTGATAGGTTTGGGGTGGGGTTGAGAATTTACATTTCCTACAGGTTCCCAGGTGATGCTGACACTGCTGATTTGGGACCTCATGGTGAGATTCACTGTGCCTCCTACCTCATACTGTTTGCCAATTTTCACAGCTAGAGCCACTTAACTCACACGTGCTGATTCTGCACCATGCAGGTTGAAAGGAATATGGGCCTTTCATTAGTTCAGTATGAAGTGATTTTAGGGCAGATTTGTCCTGGGTAGCAGAGCTTAGCCTTTGCTGAGTTTTCCAGCTCCTACACTTCATCCCTTCCTAAATTCTTTGCTGGACATGCTTTTTCCTGGACAGTCTTTTTGCTGGACACACTTTTTGCTGGACAGTCTTTTTCCTCCCAGAGGACAGTTTCCTCTGGGACTAGGACACTTTGACTTCCCTTGCTCCATGCCTTCTGAAAGCTAAAGATGAGCAGGTAAGCTCACTTCGTGCATCTGGGAATCTATCTGGTTGCATTCTGGACATCTGTGACCCTGCTCACTTTGGCCGCATTGATTTGCCTGTACTGATTTCTTTCCATTGCTTGTTATTAAGACTTTTCAGTTTGCCTTTTCTGTGCCAGTGAGTCCAATGTTCTGGGTCTGGTATTCCCAGGCCTGACCTCAAACACTCCAAGCTACCTTCTCTGCTTGTCAAACACGGGGGTGATTTACTCAGTTGAACACCATTGTTGTGATTTCTATGACTGCCACCCATTCTTCCTCTCTCTCGATTTTTATCTGTGTTTCCTGACCCCTTACTCCCAGGCTCATCTCCCTCATGTTCTAAAACTCAGTGCTGGCCTAGTCTTTTTCCTCCATGAGTGATTACTTTTCTGGTAAGACCATGCACCTTGGCTGAGAAGGTTCTAATGGTACCTACCTACTTGGTTCTACCTACCTACTTGGACTTAGGTCCAAGTAACTCAATTATATTATTTCCTTTTTAAACCTGTGTCAATGAGGTCTGTGGACTTGCTGTGCAAAATGCAGTCTGAGGATCAGTGGCTTTCAGCTTGTTAAGGAAGCTTATTCGAAATGCAGAGCCTCAGGCCTTAGCTCATGGACTGAGTTAGAATCCATGTTGTAACAAAAGCCCCAGGTGACTTTCAAGCACATTGTAAAGAACTGATGTATGGTACAGCGCCTATAGGTTAAACTGCTCCCACCTAATTGTGACTAATTGAGACTAATTGTGACTCTCAACTTTACTAGTCACTATTTTTTCTGACTTCCTTATCACCACTGATGTGCTTTTACAAAACTGTGTCCCGGGAATTCTTGCTGACAGTGTCAACTATAACCAAAAACCCAAAATTCTGCAGGAACTCAGAGTCTATGTACATCCCACATTTGTTGTTTCTTGGTATATCTTTTGCACAAGGTCTTTTCAACTCTGTCAGCATACCAAAGGAACATTTCTTCATGATTTTTGTCATAATCTTATGTGGACTTGGATGACAGGCAGCCTGAAGGTCCAAGGTGGGTGAGTACCACTCAAGTTGAACAAAAAATTCTAGATGCTTAATGTAATGCTAGTCCACAGTAAGTGCCCATCCAAACATTCTCATCAGCATTTATTGTAGAAAAAATGTTGAAGGTGCATAAGGCTGAGTGAACCAACTTCACCCCAGAGCTTTGGAGGTGGGGCTAGCAGTACTGGTCTGGACAGTGCTCAGTGAATGGCCTGGTTGCCAGAAACTCATCCCTGAAGGAGCAGGACTCCAGCCAGTTACTGAGTCCATGAGTCAGGTCCAACCATTGTAGGAAGCAGGCTAGTAAGACATACACTGAGGGTCAGACATACACAGAACTTCAGTCTAGAATGCCTACATAGAGTACAGGACTACAGTCCCTGAAAGAGGAAACATATATTCACTCGAGACCCAGGTGGACAGGCCCTTACTCATAAGCAGTGCTACAGAAAGAATATGGGTTCTAGACTCCAAGCGGGCTTTGTGTGACCTTGAGTAACTTCACCCTCAGAAAGTCTTCTCAAGCAAATAAAAATGCATGTCCAGTGTCTTAATAGAGGACTGAAAGAATGGATGCTTACTTAAGTGGTAGTTTATTATCATGGGCTTACCTGGTGGCTTAGACGGTAAAGAACCTGGCTGTAATGTAGGAGACCCCAGTTCTATTCCTGGGTCGGGAAGATCCCCTGGAGAAGGAAATGGCTACCCACTCCAGCATTCTTGCCTGGAGGATCCCATGGACAGAGGAACCTGGCGAGCTATAGTCCATGGGGTCACAAAGAGTCAGACATGACTGAGTAACCTTCACTTCACTTTTTATTATGCTTATTATTGAGGGAATCCTATTCTTATGTTAGCCTATGGACCTCAGGGTTGCTCCAGGTCCTTTGAATTCAGACCCAACTGGTTAGACAGTTGGGAAGCTAGTGTAGTACCTTGTCCAAGGATATGAGCAGAAGGAAGCAGGCATGCTCAAAGTATAAGTGCTATTTCAACTGGTATGGGGTGGTACCACATTGTAGTTTTGATTTGCATTTATCAAATGCAAATCAATGATGTTTTAACTTCTTTTCATGTATCCATCTATATGTCTTCCTTGAACAGATGTCTGTTTAGGTCTTTGTCCATTTTTTAGTGAGTTGTTTTATTTATATATTTTTTATATTAATGCTTGAGCTGTTTTTATATTTTTGAGATTAATCTCATTAGTTGCTTCATTTGCAAATATTGAATTGGCCAAAAACTTCATTCAGGTTTTTCCATAATATGGTATGGAAAAATCTGAGTGAATTTTTGACCAATCCAATATTTTCTCCCATTATGAGGGTTGTCTTTTCATCTTGTTTGGTTTCTTTTGCTATGCAAAAGATTGTAAGTTTGATTAGGTCCCATTTGTTTATATTTTCATTACTCTAGGAGGTGGATCAAAAAGATCTTGCTGTGATTTATGTCAAAGAGTACTCTGCCTATGTTTTCCTCTAAGAGTTTTATAGTGTCTGGTCTTATATTTAGGTCTTTAATCCATTTTGAGTTTATTTTTGTGTATAGTGTTAGGGTTGGAGAAGGAAATGAGCAACCCACTCCAGTATTCTTGTGTGGGAAATCCCATGGACAGAGAAGCCTGGTGGTCTAGAGTCTATGGGGTTGCAAAAGAGTCCTAACATGGTGTTAGGGACTGTTCTAATTTCATGCTTTTACATGTAGCTGTCCAGTTTACCCAGCACCACTTATTGAAAAGACTGTCTTCATTGTATATTCTTGACTCCTTTGTCATAAATTAATGAACCATAGGTGCATGGATTTAGTCTACAAACAAATGGTGGAGAGGATTTGCAGAAAAGGGCACCCTCTTGCACTGCTGGTGGAAATGTAAATTGATATAGCCACTAAGGACAATAGTATGGATGTTCCTTAAAAAAAAAATAAAAAGAAAACTATATGACCCAGCAATCCCACCATTGGGCATATACTATGAGAAAACCCCAATTCAAGAAGATACATGCACCCAAATGTTCACTGCAACACTACAGTAGGTAAATGGAAACAATCTAAATGTCCATTGATGGATGGATGGATAAAGACGTGGCACATATATACAATGGAATATTACTAAGCTTTGAAAACCAATGAATTTAGGTCATTGGTAGAGATGTGGATGGACCTAAAGACTGTCATACAAAGTGAAATAAGTCAGAAAGAGAAAAACATGCTATATTAACATATATATGTGCATTCTAGAAAAATGGTGAACCTATACAGGGCAGGAAAAGAAACACAGAGGACAAAAGTATGGATGCCAAGGGGAGAAAGGAGGGGCACAGGATGAATTGGGAGATTGGGACTGACATATATATATATATATAATTTTTTACACACACACACACACAACCATGTGCAAAATAGGCAGCTAGTGGGAACCTCCTATATAGCATATAGAACCAAAATCTAAGCCAGTGCTCTGTGGTGACCTAGACAAGTGGGATGAGGAGGTGGGATGGAGATCCAAGAGGGAGAGAATATATGTATACATAGACCTGATTCATTTCATTGTACAGCAAGAACTAATACAATATAAAGCAACTAGACCCTCAATTTACCAAAAAACACAAGTAATTCACTAGCTATATTGGACTTTTTTTTTTCTTTCCTTTTTCATTCTCTTCTTTGTGATTTGCTATCTTTAGCGTTGTGTTGGGATTCCTTTTTCTTTTTTGTGCGTATGTCTATTATAAATTTTTGGTTTCATGACTTTTTGATTTAGCAGTCTATACATTTGTGATTGTTTTAATTTGCTGATTTTTAAATTTCATATGCATTTTAAATTCCCTGCACTTGCACTCTCCTCCTCTCATGATCACTGGTTTTGATATCATATTTTTGTGTGGCTCCTACCTTTACTGTATGTTTGCCTTTACTGGTGAGCTTTCCCATTTTGTAATTTTCTTATCTCTAGTTGTGACCTTTTCTTTTCTGCCTAGAGAAATTTCTTTAACATTCATTGTAAAACTGATTCAGGGGTGCTGAATTCTTGGAACTTTTGCTTGCCTGTAAAGCTTTTGATTTCTCCATCAAATCTGAACAAGAGCTTTGCTGGGTATAATGTTCCTGGTTGTAGGTTTGTTTGTTTTTTTGTTTGTTTTTCTCCTTTCATCGCTTGAAATATATTGTGCCAGTCCCTTCTGGCCTACAAAGTTTCTGCTGAAAAATCTGCTTAGTCTTATGGGGAATCCCTAGTATGTTTTCTGTTGCTTTTCCCTTGCTGCTTTTAATATTTTCTCTTTGTCCTTAATATTTGTTCATTTGATTACTGTGTATCTTGGCATTGTCCTCCTTGGATGGGATTCTTTGTGCTTCCTGGACTTGGGTGAGAGTTTTCTTTCCCATGTTAGGGAAGTTTTCATCTAATATATCTTCAGATATTTTCTCAGGTCCTTTCTCTCTTCTTCTGGGGCCCTTATAGTGTGAATTTTTGTGTATTTGATGTTGTCTAGAAGTCTCTTAAACTCTTCATTTCCTTATATTCTTTTATCTTTCTTCTGTCTGCAGCAGTGATTTCCACCATTCTGTCTTCCAGCTCACCAATTCATCCTTCTGCCTCATTTATTGTGCTATCTATTCCTTCTAGTGTATTTTTCATCTCAGTTATTGTATTCTTCAACTCTGGCTGTTCTTTGTTAAAAAAAACTTCTTGTAACTTCTCTTTTTGTGCCTCCAATCTATTTCCAAATTCTTGGATTGTCTTTATGATCATTACTCTGAATCTTTTGGGCAGACTTCTCCACTTCACCTAAATGTTCTTTGAGGGTTTTATCTCATTCCTTCACCTGCAGAATATTCCTTTGCTGTCTCATTTTGTTTAAATTTCTATTTGCATTTTCATCTATGTAGTAGGTTAGATACACTTCTCAGCCTTGGAGATGTGGCCTGCTATTGAGGATGTCCTATGTGTCGCAGCGTACAGTCTCCTCTTGTCATGCAAGGGCCAGTGTCTTGCTGTTCCCTAGCCCCAGGGCAGGTTTTGACCTGAGTTTACAGACTCAGTTTCACAGGCTGCAGGATTGTAGTTTTCTTTCTTGTGGTGCCTGCCCACTGGTGGGTGGAACTGGGTCTTGACTCTCTGGTGGGCATGGCTGTGTTAAAGGATGGCATCTCTGTGTCTAGAGGTGACTGTGGGGTCAGGAAGCCTTTAAGCAGCCTGTCTGCTGATAGGTGGGGCTATGTTCCCCCTCTGTGACTTGTTTGGCCTGAGCTATCCCACCACTGGAGCCTGCAGGCTATTTGGTGGGGCCGGGTCTTGGTGCTTATGACCCAAGCAAGATGTCTACCTTCAATAAGAGTTCCTGTAGATGACATTCTCGATATCTCTGCCACTGCCACCAGTGTCCACGTCCCCAGGGTGAGCTACAGATGCTGTCTACTTCCCCAAGAGACCCTCTAAGACCAGCAGGCAGGTCTGGTTCAAGTTCCTAGTCACCGCTTTTGCCCTGAGTCCTAGTGCATGTGAGACCTTGTGTGTGCCCTCTAAGAGTAGGGTCTCTTTTTTCCCCAGTCCTGAGGAGTCCCTGTAATCAAGCTCTGCTGGCCTTCAAAGCCAAATGTTCTGGGGCTCTTCCTCCAGGCTGGGGAGCCTGATGTGGGGCTCAGAACTCCTTCAGGGGAAATTCTGTGATATAATTGTTCTCTAGTTGAGGGTCACCCACTCAGGTGGTATGGAATTTGATTGTATCATGAGCACACCCCCTACCACCACCATTTTGCTGTGACTTCTTCTTTGTCTCTTTGGATATTAAGTTTTTTGTTTTTTTTTTTTTTCTTCATTGATTTCAGTCTAGTGAGTTGTGATTTTGATGTGCTCATAAGAGGAGGTGAGCTCAAGATGTTTCTAATCTACCATCTTATTCAACCCAGCAGGAGGTTTCTCTTCTTGACTAGTCTTTGTATGTGTCAAAGATACATACACAAAGATCACCTTCCCTAAAATGATATTAAATTAAAGGGTGTTCTATAGTGCCTCTGTTCAGAATTTTTTAACAGCTTAACATTTGAAGTCCAAAAGCCTTCTTTTCCCTGAGTTTCTGGGGATGGAGAAACAGAACTTTTGTGTGCTGTGGTGAACTATTGTGGCACTAGCATGCAGAGTTGGTGGTATCTTTTTTGCTACATTAATTACTCATAATTTCTCTCCTAGGGCCTGGAATAGAATTCTTTTTTTCCTTTTCTCCTTTTTCATGTGTAACAGTTTCAGTTATTTAAAGAAAAAAAGATGGAGATCTTTGTTCTTATAGTTAGCATTTTTACTAAATTATTCTACTTTAAGTAGTTCAGCCATTCAGTCATGTCTGACTCTTTCTGACCCCATGAACTGCAGCATGCCTGACTTCCCTGTCCATCAACAACTCCCAGAGCTTACTCAAACTCATGTCCATCGAGTCGGTGATGTCATCCAACCATCTCATCCTCTGTTGTCCCCTTCTCCTCCTGCCTTCAATCTTTCCCAGCATCAGGGTCTTTTCCAATGAGTGAATTCTTCACATCAGGTAGCCAAAATAGTGGAGCTTCAACTTCAGCATCAGTCCTTCCAATTCAGGACTGATATCCTTTAGGATTGACTAGTTTGATCTTCTTGCAGTCGAAGGAACTCTCAAGAGTATTCTCCAATACCACAGTTCAAAAGCATAAATTTTTTGATTATATATAATCATATATGCAAATCAAATATATAAAGATATAATATTTGGGGTAGATCCAGTACTTAAACATCTTCTAATTTTGCTCAATCATCTGTTCTCTCTAAAGAAGCCATTTATATTAAATCAGAAGAGAAAAACATTTCCTCTCTTTAACACATGACAATAACTTGATGAGCTCATATATTTAAAAATATAATTTCCATTAGTGAAGCAGCATTTGTCTTAATTTATAAGACACATAATGAACCCAGCCTCTGAAATACACAGTTCTTAGTGCTGGAATGTGTTAGTGAACAATATAAGTAACAATTCCTGTCTTAATAAAGCTTTTATTTTAATGCAATGAGGCAAACAGTATAAACACAATAGGTAAGTAAATTTTGCTGCGTGTCAACTGAACAGACTCTGCTTCCCCACCTCAGCCTCTCTTGACTGACTTTTCTCTTCCTGAAGCACTTTTGCTTTCCAGATCCGCTGTTCCCTACGGGCAACTACTCACTTGCCCTCGAATTTCTGGACTCTCTGTTTTAAGGGCTACCACTACCATAGCTGATGCTGCTTGCCCAGTATTTGCAGTTCCTCTTACCACTCAAGGACTTTAATAAAATGTATGACATCCCATATTGCCACCAAAAAAGGCAAATAACATTAGCTCTTCTTCATTCATTTATTCAACAAGTGCTTTTTTTTTTTTTTTTTTTAACACATAAGGCTGGCCAGACAATGTTCAAGGTCTGAAGGATACATCATTAAATGTTTTGGAGCTAACAATCTAGGAGGAGTCAGGAAACAAATAAGAAAGTATTTTAGAAATTGGTAAGTACAAAAGTACAAAAAAAAAAAAAAAAAGATAAACCAAGGTAACGGGGGTTTGGAGAGCTGGGAGTAGAGTGAAAGCAATTTTAAAGAAGGGAGTCAGGATAGGTTTCAATGAGGAGGGAACAATTGAGAAAAGACTTGGAGGAGGACTGGAAATCAGATTCAATGATGGAGGAGCAGATAGAATAAAGGCAAAGAGGTAATTAGTATCAGCTCAGGTAGGATATTGGAACAATTTTGCCTTTTATTAATAGTTTGAGTGAAATGGGAATTGTTGCAAGATTTCAAGCAGAAGAGGGATGTGGTACGGAGAGAGAAAATGTGTGTGTGTGTGTGTGTACACAATTGGTACATAAGACAGCTGAATAAAAAACTCACATCTCCCTGAGCTAGGACCTCAGCCCTTCTCCTTTGATCTTGGGTTCTAAGCTGCTGGAGGTAGGATAAGCAAGAATTCACATTTGCAACTTGCTCCACTATTGCTCTTGTTGGTTGTCCTGTCTGGTTTCTGCTGCTCACAATATTACATTAATTCTCTATCAGACAACTGGCCTGTCCTATTCTTAGTTCAGAAGCAAGGACATGCCTTGACGGCTGATGTTACCGAAACATCTACTTGTGTAGTCCTGCCATTTTAATTAAAAGCAAACAGACACACATACACATATACCCAAAACCAAATAAGCCGTGTGCCAGGTATTACACTTGAGCTGCCCAAGTCGTGGTGTTGAATTATGCTTGATACAGAATGTTTCATCTCTCTGGCCAGTTCAGGACATACTATCACTTTTAAAAGCCTGTCTTTTTGCAAAATAAATCCTCATTGTACTTGTGTGACTCTGGTGACTCAGATCTTTTGGTTTTATCATATAGCTCTCTCTGTCCCTCAGTGTGGGCAGGACTACAGAGCTATACCTACGTGATTCACCCAGAGCTTCACACTGTCCCCACCAGCAGGGACTCTGGCCTTCTGATCCGGCATCTATGCTCACCTCTCCTGAATTCTTTCCAACTTCCAGTCATCTTTTCCCTTTAGTGTGCTGACTTTTCTTCTAAAACCTGGTATCCATCAAAATTTCCAGAACATCAATTTATGAGAAGTCTAAGTATAGGTGGATTTCATGTACATTTCAATATGTATAATAGAATGGATATACATAAAAACTGACTATGGATGAAAATACATAGAATGTAACTATTTGACATAACAACTGGCCCATCTAGATAGATCCAATCATTAACTTGCTATAGTAAGGAGGCACTGTTCAAAACAGGAATGAGTTGCCTAAAAGTATAGTGAACTCTTAATCACCTGATGTGCTAAAGTAGATATAATGTGGAGGATTGTAGGATTAGGAAAGACGTAGGGAAAATCCAAATTTATTTGGAATGACTGCAACTAAAGAGAAGTATCTATTAGTCTTTGCATTCAGAGAAAGAGGTGGTTAAAAAATCTGTAGCTCTTAGGATCCAGGAGGTCTAAAATTGTGGGAGGCAATGTATGGCAGGAAGCCAACAGCAAACCAAACATTAAGGGATAAAGGGTCATTCTGACTTGTCATTTTCCCACCAGGAAACTACAGGCAGAAGATGACGATAGCAGGGCCAGGTCTCAGGAAGTCAGAACCTCA
Organism: Cervus canadensis; assembly: GCF_019320065.1. NCBI lineage: Eukaryota > Metazoa > Chordata > Mammalia > Artiodactyla > Cervidae > Cervus > Cervus canadensis. The sequence goes on along the minus strand of NC_057398.1, from coordinate 60,637,662 downwards.
AAGATCAGACATTTAGGCAGGTGTTCAGCAATAGTAACAGAAAGAAAGGCTCTAAAGAGGAAGTTAATCATGGTACCTAAGTCATGGAGACAGCCACATCAAGACAATACTCTGCTCCAATAACAAATTCTCTTTTACTCTGTGTTTTTTAAGAAAGATTTCTCAGGGCATGACAGTCTTAGGGCATAATGATTAAGAATAGAAAGAGGTTGAATGCATAAGTGGGACTGGTTACAGTATAAAGATGGTGGAACTGACTCTTAGCTCCAGGTTTTTCCCCTGTTATTAAACCCTCCCCACCCTCTCCATCTCTCACACACATATTCTATGTTGTTGTTAAATCTACACAACATTTTAGTCATGAAAACTGTTGGATGGGAAAGTATTTTGTGTACTTTCTCAATTGAATATTTTGACCTTCATTATTTTGATATCCTAATAGCTTCAGGGCTTCCCTGATAGTTCAGTTGGTAAAGAACCTGACTGCAATGCAGGAGACCCCAGTTCAATTCCTGGGTCAGGAAGATCTGCTGGGGAAGGGATAGGCTACCCACTGTAGTATTTTTGGGCTTCCCTTCTGGTTCAGCTGGTAAAGAATCCACCTGCAATGTGGGAGACCTGGGTTCAATCCCTGAGTTGGGAAGATCCCCTGGAGAAAGGAAAGGCCACCCACTCCAGTACTCTGGCCTAGAGAATTCCATGAACTACAGTCCATGGAGTCATAAAGAGCTGGACACGACGGAGTGACTTTCACATATTGACATCTATATTAGCATCAACTATTTAAGTGTTTATGTGCATATGCCAAATTATAAAACCAATTGAAAACATACTACAAGTTATAGATCTTGCTTAAAACATTCTGAGTAGTTTGCCTGAGCTTAGTAAAGTGTATCACACAATGCATTGTGATCATCCTGAATCCAGACTGAAAGCCATTTGAACCAAGAGTAGATTTGAAATTTTGTGTTTTTTTTTTTTACAGGATAGCTATTATCTTAACTTCTTTTCATGATGAAAGGAGGCCACATAAACTTATCTGCAGGAAACAGGCTGCTCGTTTCAAAATTCCTTCTCACGTCCCACAGCGCAATCATCTACAGCCAAGATGCAGTTGTGCAGAACACAGATGACGTTATGTTCCATATTACAAATGCATTCATTTAAGCACGTTCTGCAGGAGACCACTGGAAGATAAAACTCTTATCTTTCCTAATATGAACATCAAAGTTTTATTTTTTCATTTAACTCTTGATAGAATAATGTGAAATTCATTTGTGATGAGATTGCTATTAAAAAATTTAACCTATTTTTTGATGTACTCTGAATCTCTGGCAGGAGTATCTTTAAAAAGTGAACTCAAGGTCAAAACACGTGGAATGGAGAAATAAACAAGCATGAAAAGAAAGAGGTATGGTCAATTTTAATATCTAATGGGACAAAATCAGTTAAATTTTAATGAAGTCCTATAGCTTCACTCTTTGAAGAAAAAAATCTGAGTAGTTTCTATACATAATATATAAAACACTGAAAAAACAGATGTCAGCATAAAAAAATACTTGTCTTTTGGAGGGCAAAGAAGTAGCTCTTATCTTAGTTATTTCCTTCTTGATAACTCCAAGTTAGACTATTCAAAGAAAGCCTTGTATTGATTTGTTTAACTTTTACAAGTTAGCAACTGGGCACAAAATCAAAACTGAAATGAAAAAAAGTTACACTTAAGAAATTTCTCGGGAAAAATCAGAGGGGAAAAAAAAATAACTCAAGTTGATATATCTGCAGTTTAAAAAAAAACAAAACTTTGCCAGCAGAAGAAACACAGATAAAAAGATAACAATATCCTTAAAAAATTAATGTTTTCAGATTCACTATGGATTTATTATCTCAGGGTTTGTCTTGATGCATTTTTCGGATCAAAGGCTTTCATTATCTGAATTGAGTTAAGCACTCAACTGTGTGTCCAGCAGATAACAAAGAATAATTGATAAAAGTATAAATAAAATTATAAACTATAACTAAGATAGTATTACCAACTCAACAGATAGGAATTTGAGCAAAGTCTGGGAGATAGTAAAGAACAGGGAAGCCTGGCATGCTGCAGTCCATGGGGTCACAAACTGTTGGACACGACTGAGCGAGCACCATACCAAAGAAGTTTTAGGGACTTATAATGCCATTGTTTGAAATATTTGAAAATTCTAATACAATACTAATATAATAAGTCTGCCACTGCAGAAATTAAATATTAAAACTAAAGACAAATGTTATGCTTCAGCAATGTGGAGCTACATACATTACTGAACCAAACCTCTGTCAGCCTACCTGTGAGCAGTAAAGTCAATCAACTGACACATGGTTATGGTGAAGGAATGTAAAGTGTTTATGCAAATACCAAACAAGGAGAATGGGCATCTTATGCTGAAAAGCCCAAACTCCCCAATAGCTTTCCGAGAAGAGGTTTTAAAGAGGGAGGGAACTGCAGGTTGTGTGATCAGCCTGCATACAATTCTCAGATTGGTTGACATCAAGGTGACGTTTCAAGCATCATCAATCTGGTTTCAGTCAGTCTAGGGTCTGTGATTGTGGTTAGCAGTTTTCATCTGGCATGGGTCTGCTTCCTGTAAAAACAATTTAGGAATGTGTGTCAAGCCTTTATCTACATCTTTCAGGGAACTGGGTGTTCTGTGATTCTGATGTGTGGCAGAATTATACTCTAAATTGTTACCAGTTCCCAGTTATTCTTTGTTTGTACATCTTCACATTTCCTAATCATTAACTCTTGAGCCAGCCTTTTGAGAATGAGGGGAGGCCTGGGAGGCTAAAGGTAAAGCTGTTCATTTCAAAAGACAAAGACATGCGCTTGTACACAATTTCACATACAGTTCAGGGACAGTGTTCTATCTCTTACCTCTGTGCCCTTAAACACAGCCCTGCCCGAAGTACCATCTCCTTTCTTCTTAACCTGGCTGCCTCCTGTTTCTCTTTTAAAATTCAGTACATATATTAACGCATATATGTGGAATCTAGAAAAATGGTATAGATTAATGTATTTGATAAGCAGAAAGAGACAGACGTAGAGAACAAATGCATGGATGCCAAGAGGGGAGTGGATGGGAAGGATCGGGAGCCTGGGGCTGACATATATACACTGCTGTGTATAAAATAGGTAACTAATGAGGACCTGATGGGTGACACAGGGAACTCTACTCAGCACTCTGTGATGACATAAATGGGGAGGAAATCCAAGGAAGAGGGGATACGTGTACACACGGGGCTGACTGATTTTGCCATGCAGCAGAAACTAACACAGCATTGTAAAGCAACTATTTGTTGTTGTTGTTTAGTCACTGCATCATGTCCAGCTCTTTGAGACCTCTCTGAGACTGCAGCATGCCAGGCTACACTGTTCATGGGATTTCTCAGGCAAGAATACTAGATTGGGTTGCCATTTCCTTCTCCAGGGGATCTTCCTGACCCAGGGACTGAACCCACATCTCCTGCATTGGCGTGCAGATTCTTTACCTGTGAGCCAGCAGGGAAGCCCCAGAGCAACTATACTCCAATTGAGAAAATTAAAATTCAATTCAAGTGTCACATACAGTGACATATAGTAATACAAAAGTATAAATTAAGAATTAAGTACAAAAATATATGTATTTATAATGAGAATAAATATATTATAAATTTTAAAAATCTGATAAATATTTCATCACAGCATTACAGAAATAAATTAATTGCCTCACTTGCCACTAGTAAGTGTGGAATACAACACAGCCATTTAGATAGTGAAAAAAATACTGTTTGGCTTGTTGTACATCTCAGTACAAACTTAACTGTACATAAATTATTTTTTTAATAGATCTTTTATTGAAGTGTACTTGATGTTGACTCGCTAAGTCATGTCTCTTTAGGATTGCATGAACTGCAGCACACCAGGCTTCCCTATCCTTCACTATCTCCCTGAGTTTGCTTAAACTCAAGTCCATTGAGTTCATTATGCCATCCAACTATCTTATTCTCTGTCACCCCTTTCTCCTCCTGCCCTCAATCTTTCCCAACATCAGGGTGTTTCCCAATGAGTCAGCTATTCACAGCAGGTGGCAAAAGTATTGGAGCTTCAGTATTAGTCCTTCCAATGAATATTCAGGGTTCATTTCCTTTATGGTTGATTGGTTTGATCTCCTTGCTGTCGAAAGGATTCTCAAGAGTCTTCTTCAGCACCACAGTTCGAAAATATCAATTCTTTGTGCTCAGCCTTCTTTCTGGTCCAACTCTCACACCCGTACCTGACTACTGGAAAAGCCATAGCTTTGACTGTAAAGACTCTTTGTCAGAAAAGTGATGTCTCTGATTTTCAATACTCTGTTTAAGCTTGTCATAACTTTTCTTGAAAGGAGCAAGCATCTTTTAATTTCATGGCTGCAGTCACTGTCCAAAGTGATTTAGGAGCCCAACAAAATAAAATCTGTCACTGTTTCCATGTTTTCCCCTTCTGTTTGCCATGAAGTGATGGGACTGGATGCCATGATCTTTGATTTTTGAATGTTGAGTTTTAAGCCAGCTTTCTCACTCTCTTCTTTCACCCTCATCAAGAAGCTTTTAGTTCCTCTGTGCTTTCTGCCATTAGAATGGTATCATCTGCATATCTGAGGTTGTTGATATTTCTCCTGGTAATCTTAATGTCAGCTTGTGCTTCATCCAGACAGGCATTTTGCATGATGCATTCTTCATATAAGTTAAATAAGCAGGGTGACAATATACAGCCTTGACATACTCCTTTCCCAATTTTGAACCAGCCTGTTTTTCATGTTTGCTTCTAACTGTTGCTTCTTGACCTGCATACAGGTTTCTCAGGAGGCAGTTAAGGTGGTCTGGTATTCCCATCTCTTTGAGAATTTTTCAGTTTGTTGTGATCCACACATTCAAGGCTTTAGCATAGTCAATGAATCAGTAGATGTTTTTCTGGAATTCCCTTGTTTTTTCTATGATCCAGATGTTAGCAATTTGATTTCTGGTTCCTCTGCATTTTCGGTATACAGCTTGTACTTCTGGAGGTTCTTGGCTCATGTACTGTTGAAAACTAGCTTGAAGGATTTTGAGCATTACCTTGCTAAAGTGTGAAATAAGAGCAATTGTGCGGGAGTTTGAACATTCTTTGGCATGGCCTTTCTTTGGGATTGGAATGAAAACTGACCTTTTCCAGTCTAGTGGCCATTGGAGTTTTCAAATTTTATGGCATATTGAGTGCAGCAGTTTCACAGCATCATCTTTTAGGATTTGAAATAGCTCAGCTGGAATTCCACCACCTCCACTAGCTTTGTTCATAGTAATGCTGCCTAAGGCCCACTTGACTTCACTCTCCAGGATATCTGGCACTAGATGAGTGACCACACCATTGTGGTTTTCAGGTCATTAAGACCTGTTTTGTATAGTTCTGTATACTCTTGCCATCACTTCTTAATATCTTCTGTTTCTGTCAGGTCCATACCATTTCTGTCCTTTATTGTGCCCATCTTTGCATGAAATGTTCCCTTGGTATCTCTAGTTTTCTTGAGGAGATCTCTAGTCTTTCCCATTCTACTATTTTCCTCTATTACTTTGCATTGTTCACTTAAAAAGACTTTCTTATCTCTCCTTGCTATTCTCTGGATTCTTCATTCAGTTGGGTATCTTTCTTTCTACTTAGCCTTCTGCTTCTTTCCTCAGCTATGTGTAAGGTCACCTCAGACAACCATTTTGTCTTCTTGCATTTCTTTTCCTTGGGTATGGTTTTGGACACCACCTCTTTCATAATGTTATAAACTTCTGTCCATAGTTCTTCAGGCATTCTATCTACCAGTATAATCCTTTGAATCTATTTGTCACCTCCACATAGACATCTTAGGAATCAGCAAACTAAAATGGTTGGGGATTGGTGAAATTAATTCAGATGACCATTATATCTACTACTGTGGGCAAGAATCCCTTAGAAGAAATGGAGTAGCACTCATAGTCAACAAAAGAGTCTGAAATATAGTATTCGGGTGCAATCTCAAAAATAACAGAATGATCTCAGTTTGCTTCCAAGGCAAACCATTCAATATCACAGTAATCTAAGTCTATGTCCCAACCACTAACGCCAAAGAAGCTAAAGTTGAATGGTTCTATGAAGACCTACAAGGCCTTCTAGAACTAACACCAAAAAAGATGTCCTTTTCATCACAGCAGACTGGAATGCAGAAGAAGGAAGTCAGGAGATATGTGGAGTAACAGGCAAGTTTAGACTTGGAGTACAGAATGGAGCAGGGAAAAAGCTAACAAGAGTTTTGCCAAGAGAACACAGTGATCATAGCAAACAGTCTCTTCCAGCACACCAAGAGATGACTCTACTTACAGACATCATTGGATGGGGAACACTGAAATCAGACTGATTATATTCTTTACATCGGATGATGGAGAAGCTCTATACAGCCACAGAGACTGACTGTGGCTCAGATCATGAGCTCCATATTGAAAAATTCAGACTTAAACTGAAGAAAGTAGGAAAAATCACTAGGCCATTCAGGTATGACATAAATCAAATCCCTTGTGATTATACAGTTGATTTGCAATATTGTATTCATTTCTATGTCTTTTAAGGTTCCATTTAAATTTTAGGATTATTCTAGTTCTGTGGAAAATGTCATGGGTAATTTAATAGAAATTTCGCTAAATCAGTAGTTTGCTTTGGGTAGTATGGTCATTTTGAAAATATTAATTCTACCAATCTAAGAGCATGGGACATTGTTCCATTTCCTTTATTAAAATTTTATAGTTCTCAGTGTATGTCTTTCATCTTCTTGGTCAGATTTATTCCCAAATATTTTAGTTTGGGGGGGTGTGCAATTTTAAAAGATTTTTATGTTTTTTAACTTTCCCTTTGGGATATTTCATTGTTAGTATAAATAAATGCAACCAATTTATGTATATTAATCTTGTATCCTGCTACGTTGCTAAATTTGTCTATCAGTTCTGGTAGTTTTGTGTGGAATCTTTAGGGTTTTCTATATATAGTATCATGTCATGTGCATTTAATGATAATTTTGCCTTTTCCCTTCCCGTCTGGATGCCATTTACTTCTCTTTCCTGTCTGCTGTGGCTAAGACTTCCAACACTATGTTGAATAGAAGAGGGGAGAGTAGCGACTCTGGTATTTTTCTAGACTTTAGCAGGAAAGATTTCAGCTTTTCACTGTTGAATACTATTGGGTATTGTATTCAATACTGGCTGTGGGCTTGTTATAGTTTTTATTATGTTGAAATATATTACCTCTATACCCACTTTGATAACAATTGTTATTAATGGATGTTGAATTTTTTCAAATGCTTTTTCTGTATCAGTTAAGATGATCATGGGTTTTGTCTACTTTTGATGTGTATGACATTGATTTGCATGTGTGAACTATCCTTGTGACCTGGGATAAACACAGATTGGTTGTGGTATATAATCTTTTTGTGTGTTGTCAGATTTGGTTTGATAATATTTTGTTGAGAATTTTTGCATCTATATTCATTAAAGATAGTGGCCTGTGATTTCCTTTTTTAGTGGTGTCCTTGTCTGGTTTTGGTGTCAGGCTGATGGTGGCTTCATAGAATGTTGTTGGGAGTATTCCAGTGTTTTGGAATCGTTTGAGAAGGATCAATATAAGTTCTTCTTTTTATGTTTGGTAGAAGTTGCCTGTGAAACCACATGGTCCTAGACTTTTGTTTGTAAGGAGTTTGCTTTTTTTTTTTTTTAAGTTACATATTCTATTTCACTTCCTATGTTTAGTCTGTTCAAATTATCTATTTCTTCTTGATTCAATTTTGTTGGGCTCTATGGTTCTAGAAACTTGTCCATTTCTTCTGGGTTGTCTATTTCTGCAATATTTGTTGTTATGTCTCCTTTTTCACTTCTTATTTTATTTGGGTTCTATCTTATATGTGGTGAGCCCGGCCAGAGGTATGTCAATTTTCTTTGTTCTTTCAAAGAACCAGTTCTTGGTTTTATTGATTTTTTTTCCTCCTTAAAAAAAAAATCTTTATTTCCCCTCTGATCTTTATTATTCCTTCTTTCTGCTGATTTTACTTTCTTTTTTTTTTTTTGTCTAATTCTTTTAAGTAGTAGGTTAGGCCTTTTGAGATTTTTCTTGTCTTTTGAAGAAAGTCTGTATCACTATAAACGTCCTTCCAAGAATGCTTTCAGTGCAGACTATAGATGTATATGTGTGTTTTCACTGTCATTTGCCTCAAGGTATTTTTAAATGTCCTCTTTGATTTTATCACTGATGCATTTTTTTTTTTTTTAAGTAGGATGTTGCTTAGTCTCCAGGTAAACATTATTTTTTTCTTCATTTCTTTTTGTGGTTGATTTCTAGTTTCATGCCATTATGGTCAGAAAAGATGCTTGAGATAATTTCTATACTCTTAAATTTGCTAAGGCTTCTTTTGTTCCCTGGTATGTCATCAATCCTAGGGAATGTTTCATGTGCAATTGAAAAGAATGTATATTCTGAGTTTTTTGTTCATAAAACCCAATCAATTAAGTCTAACTGTCCTACTTTATCATAAAGGATCTCTCTTGCCTTATTGATTTTCTGTCTAGAAAATCTGTCCATTGATGTGAGTAGGATGTTAAAGTCTCCTTCTATTATTGTATTCCTGTCAATTTTCCCCTTTTTGTCTGTCACTACTTTATGTATTTGGGTGCCCCTATACTGAACTGATGTTAGGGGTGTATATCTTAATGACTGTAAAACTCTCTTCTTTTATTGATTATTTTATCATTATATTATGTCCTCTTTACCTTTTTCTCTGCCCTTTGTTTTAAAGTCTGTTTTGTCTGATATGAATATTGTAACTCTTGCTTTCTTGTCATTTTTGTCATTTCTGTTTACATGAAATATCTTTATCTATTCCCATGCTTTGAATCTGTGTGTGTGTGTGTGTGTCTTTGCCCTTAAGTTGGTCTCTGGAGGAGGTATATTATAGGCTCTCTCTCTCTTTTTTTTTTTAACCCAATCTTCTACAATATGTCTTTTGATTGGAGCATTTAGCCCATTGACATTTTAACTTTTTTTTTCTTTTAAATTATGAAACTATGATAACACATTTACAGGAGACTTAGAATATTAGCCCATTGACATATAAGGTAATTATTGATAGATATGTCATTATATATATTGCCATCTTAAACCATGTTTTCCTGTTGACTCTGCATTTCTTCTTTGTACCTTTGAGTTTTTCTTTTTGTGGTTTGATGATTTCTTTACATTTTCCTGCTTGTATTTTCTTCTTTGTGGTTTCTGTGAATCTATTTTATGTTTTTGATTTCTGGTTACCCTGTTTTTCAAGTAGTCTATCCCCTTCCAACAGCTACTTGCTTTAGACTGATAGTCATATAGACATAAACACCTTCTAGAAATACTTTAAAACCTAATAGAATCTACATTTTCTTACTCTCCTTCCATTTTATGATTTCAATGTCCTCCTTTACATCTTCATGTATATCCTTTTGCCATTCATTGTGGTTATCATTGTTTTCACAAAAACATATTGATTTTTAAAATGTGTATGAGCTTATCTAAATGATTTACTTTCCAGTTGTGATTTTATCTTTCCTATAGATTCTTCTTTTCAGTTTAGAGAAAATCTTTTAATATTGCTTTTAGGATAGGTTTAGTATTGCTGAATTCTTTGTTTCTGCTTCTCTGAGAAATTCTTTTTCTCTCTCCTATTCTAACTGATAATATTGCTATATAGTGAGTATTCTAGGTTGTATATTTTTCCCTTTTGGGATTTTAAATATATCTTTCTACTTCCTTCTGGCCTGCAACATTTCTGTAGAGAAATCAGCTGATAACTTATGAGAGTTCCCTTGTAATTAACTCTTTATTTTCCTCTTGTTGCCTTGGGAATCCTCTAAGTTTTTCTGTATTAATTGAAAAATGTCTTGGTGTAGGTCTGTTTGAGTTTGTCTTATTTGGGGTTCTCTTGTGCTTTCTGTACCTAGGTTTCCACCTTCTTTAGTTTGGGGGAGTTTTCAGCCATAGTTTCTTCAAATACATTTTTGATCTCCTTTTCTCTTTCTTCGTCTCCTAGGGTCTCTATTATGAGTAGATTTAGGTCTCATACATTGCTTTTCATTTTTTAAATTGATTTCCTCTCTGCTGTTCTGATTGGGTTATTTCCACTATTATATCTTTCAGATGACTTATTCATGTTTCTGCATGATTCATTCTGTTATTCATTGCTTTTAACTCAGTTTTCACTTTGACAAATTAGTTTCCTAATTTTTCTTGACTCCTCTTTATAATTTACATTGACAGTTCTTTTTATAGTAGTCTGCCTTTCTGTCAATAGACTTTCTTAATTCCTTCAGTATTTTCATTATCTCTTTTGTGAAATCAGTGCTTATTAGATTGAAAAGGTCTATTAATTGTTTGCTCTTTCAGGGAAGTCTCTCGGTCTTTTAACTGAGAGTGGTTCCTCTGCTTCTTCATTTTACTTATTTCTCTTACTCTGTAAATTTAGGAGAAGCAACTGTCTACTGTGGTCTTTGAGGGTTATGTATATGTGGCAGCATCGCTAACATGTATAGAAAGAAAGTGAAAGTGAAAATATTACTCAATTGTGTCCTACTCTTTGTGACCTCATGGACTGTAGCCTGCCAGACTCCTCTGCCCATGGAATTCTCCAGGCAAGAACACTGGAGTGGGTTGCTGTGCCCTCCTCCAGGGGGTCTTCCTGACCCAGACATTGAGCATGGGTGTAGCATGTGTGGGTTTAATATTTTTGGTGTGAAGCCTGTTTTTAGTGTGAGTGCCCCCTGCCTTTTTCCTTGGTGTATGTGGGCCATGTTACCCTTGCTGCAGATGTGCAGATGTGGTGGCTGGGTGCCCACTTCCAGAGCTCTCGGCGGTGGGAGCACCCCTGGAGCCCACAGTGGCAGAGGCTCATGACTGCTCCTGGAGTCCGTGGCAGTGTCTGTCACCTGCTACCAAAGCTAATGCAGGTGGTGCCCTGTTGCCAGGAGCCAGCTCAGGGGGAGGTTGCAAGGAAGGGTCCTGCCCCTCATGCATCCTCCAAACAATGGCACCTGGCCTCTAAAGGCAGCCAGACTTCCTCTGCCTACACATTTGGCTGTGGTCACACCAGACTTCAACCGTTTCTGTCTGTTTCTAGCTGGCAACCCCAGTCCTTTCCCTGGGTCTGGGCTACGAAGGCTGAGACTCAGCACTGTGACCCCTCCTCCACCAGTGACCATGTGTCTCAAGTTGGGGAGCGCAGGGCAGAGGCAATGACCGTTCTCTGCAGGTTTCTCTCCATTTTGGCTGCCACAAACTGGTTGCTGTCCTCTCTTCTGTGGCTCCAAAGCAGCCCCTCTGTCGAGGCTGATCTCCCTTCTGGTAAGGAGACTTTCCAGACAGAGAGAACATTTCCTCTTTCACAGCTCTCTGGGGAGTGTCAGTTCTATCCTGATTTCTCTCTTTTTTTCTTTCTTTTGTCCTACCTAGTTACATGGGTATTTTCTTGCCCTTTCAGAAGCCTGAGGTTTTCTGCCAATACTCAGTAGATAATCTGTGAGCATCACTGCACATGTAGGTGTGTTTTTGATGTATTCATGGGAAGAGGTGAGCTTCACATCCTACTAGTCCACTGTCTTGATTCACCTTCCAGTAGTTCTTAAATTTTTTAGAAAATTCCACACTGTCTTCCATAGTGGCTGTACCAATTTACATCCCTACTGACCATGTACCAGGATTCCTTTCTCTCCATATCTTTGCCACAGTTTCTTATTTTCTTTGTGAAAATAGCCATTTAAACAGGTGTGAGCTAGAATCTCATTACGGTTTTGATTTGCATTTCCCTAATAATTAATGACATTGAAAATTTTTTCATGTACCTGTCATCATCTGTATATTTTCTTTGGAAAAATGTCTATTTGGATCATCTGCCCATGTTTTAAGTGGAGTTTCTTTATTGTTGTTATTAAATTTGAGTTTTCTATATAATTTGGATATGAACCCTTTATCAAATACATGATTTGGAAATATCTACTCCCATTCAGTAGGTTGACTTTTCATTTTTATACTGGTTTCCTTTGCTGAGAAGAAGCTTTTTAGTTTGACACAGTCCTATTTGCTTATTTTTGCTTTTGTTTCCCCTGTCTTTGGAGTCAGATACACTACTAACACTAATGTTAATGAGGCTACCCCCTATGTTTTCTTCTAGGAATTTTATAGTTTTAGGTTTTACATTCAGGTCTACCACATAACCCAGCTATTTCACTTCTGAAAACACAAAAAACACTAATCTGAAAAGATATATGTATCTTTATGCCCATTACAGCATTATTTAGAATATAAAAAATATGTTAAAAGAAGCACCCATTGATGGATGAATAATTAAAGAAGATGTGGTTAAAATATATTCAATGGAATACTATTCAGCCATAACAAGAATAAAATTCTGCCATTTGGAACAATAGGGATGGACCTTGTGGGTATTATGCCAAGTAAAATAAGTCAAAGAAAAACACTGTCTGATTTCACTCATATATGAAATTTTTTTAAAAAATGAACAAACAAAATTAAACAAAACAAATTCATAGATACTTTGAGCCAATTAGTGATCACCAGATAGCAAGAGGTTGGGGGCTGAGCAAAGTAGGTGAAGAGAGTGAAAAGTACAACAGTGAATGGTAACTAGACCTGTGATGGTGATTACTTTCTAGTATATACATGTGTTGAATTTTAGGGCTGTACACCTGAAACTTATTTTGAAAAAGGAATGAGTATATTTGACTCTACAAGCTAATTTAGATCTCTAAAAGAAACCTATTCAACTTAATTTAATATGATTGATATACCCTATGGATTTAATGAATCAATTCAGTTCAGTCACTCAGTCCTGTCCGACTCTGCAACCCCATGGACTGCAGCATGCCAGGCTTCCTTGTCCATCACCAACTCCTGAAGCTTGCTCAAACTCATGTCCATCAAGTTGGTGATGCCAGCCATCTCATCCTCTGTCGTCCCCTTCTCCTCCTGCCCCTAGTCCCTCCCAGCATCAGGGTCTTTTGCAATGAGTCAGTTCTTCACACCTGGTGGCCAAAGTATTGGAGTTTCAGCTTTAGCATCATTCCTTCCAATGACTATTCAGGACTGATTGCCTTTAGGATGGACTGGTTGGATCTCCTTGCCATCCAAGGGACTCTCAAGAGTGGTCTTCTCCATCACCACATTTTAAAAGCATCAATTCCTTGGCACTCAGCTTTCTTTATAGTCCAGCTCTCACATCCATACATGACTACTGGAAAAACCAAATTTGACTAGACGGACCTTTGTTGGCAAAGTAATGTCTCTACTTTTCAGTGAATAGTGGATGATAAAAATGTAAATTCAATGAGTTGAAACTATTTGTTTGAAAAAATTTTAAAGTAAAAATTGAGGAAATAGTTGGAAAAATTATCAGTGATTCATAAATTTGTTTTTATTCATATATTTATAAACAAGGATTTCAATTTATTAACTTACAAACAAATGTATTATTATAAAGCTGACTGTAATAGCTGTTTCTGTAAGTCACAGACAAAACTACATTTTTGTCGGAATACTCCTGTGATCATGGAAACAGGGTAAGGGTACTTTGATTTAAATATCATGTTTTTTTTTTCTTTAAATTTTATGCATGTCCACTGTGAATATATGAGTCTGTCTGATGCCCACCATGAGTAAAGAATTTCTCTAGATGGTTGATTTAAGCACTTTCTTTACTGAATAATCCTGGGGACACAGTATCTGAATCAAATTTGCCTATGGAGTCAAGCCATTTTAAAATAAGTATCAATGCCGAATGAGAAATTAAATAGTTGGATAGAGAAAAAGAAAGAATCAAATTAAAGCTTTGCAGAGAGTGGGAAGTGGTATTATCCAGAACAAAGCTTTAGTGTGGGTCTAACATTCTCCAGTAGTCTCCCTGGAGATGAAGTATAAGGCAATACTTCTTTTAGTCATTTTGTATCATTTTCTCCTCACACTAGATTGGTAGTCTAGTTAGAAATAGATTTCTAGCTTAAAATGCATTTCCTTAACGATATCATTCTAAATGTTTTCACTTTTCAGTATTATTGGGAAAAAGGCTAGGGTCATTCTGAGTTTCACTAATACATATTGCAATTTTTGTTTCTGATTTTAATCCTCTTAGCTGTTATCTATCACATTCAGAATTATGGAATATTGTGTCCTTAGAGTAAGTCTCCTTTAATTCACTCTACTGGGCATTTGATATATACTTTAATCTGGAAACACTTTCATTCAGGAATAATCTAAAATATTGTATTTTGTATAAAAATGTTTCTCCTATCTGAAATAGCTAGAAGAGATATGCTGGATCCTCCATATTAATGTTTTTAATATTTTTTCCTAATTTCAATCTTTTACATTTTCCTTCTCTTTGTGTGATTTTTTTTCTTTTTTACTGTATTTCCCTTTAAAAAAAAAAACTGATGTATAGTTGATTTACAATGTTGTCTTAGTTTCAGGTATACATCAAAGTGATTCAGTTATATGTAAATATGTGCTCAGTTGTTTCCGATTCTGTGGCCCCACAGAATCTAGCCCACCAGGCTCCTCTGTCCATGGGATTTCCCAGGCAAAAATACCAGAGTGGACTGCCATTTCCTTCTCCAAATATATATACATATATATTGGATTGACTGGTTTGATCTTGCAAATCCAAGGGACTCTCAAGAGTCTTCTCCAACACCACAGTTTAAAAGCATCAATTCTTTGACATTCAGCTTTCTTTATAGTTCAACTCTCACATCCATATACGACTACTGGAAAAACTATTGCTTTGACTAGATAGACCTTTGTTGGCAAAGTAATGTTTCTGCTTTTTAATATGTTGTCTAGGTTGGTCATAACTTTTCTTCCAAGAACCAAGCATCTTTTAATTTCATGATTGCAATCACCATCTGCAGTGATTTTGGAGCCCAAGAAAATAAAGTCTGTCACTATTTCCATTATTTACCAATGTATTTGCCATGAAGTGATGGGACCAGATGCCATGATCTTCATTTTTCGAATGTTGAGTTTTAAGCCAACTTTTTCACTCTCCTCTTTCACTTTCATCAGGAGGCTTTTTGGTTCTTCTTTGCTTTCCACCATAAGGGTGGCATATCTGAGGTTATTGATACTTCTCCCTGCAATCTTGATTCCACCCTGTGCTTCATCCAGCCCAGGATTTCACACGGTGTACTCTTCATATAAGTTAAATTAGCAGGGCGACAATATACATCCTTGACATATTCCTTTCCCAAATTGGAACTAGTCCATTGTTCTATGTCCGGTTCTAACTATTGCTTTTTGACCTGCATACAGATTTCTCAGGAGACAAGTAAGGTGTTCCGGTATTTCTATCCCTGTAAGAATTTTCCACAGTTTGTTGTGATCCACAAAAAGGCTTTGGCATAGTCAATGAAGCAGTAGTAGGTATTTTTCTGGAAATTTCTTGCTTTTTCAATGATCCAGTGGATATTGGCAATTTGATCTCTGGTTCCTCTGCCTTTTCTACATCCATGTTGAACATCTGGAAGTTCATGGTACACGTACTGTTGAAGCCTGGCTTGGAGAATTTTGAGCATTACTTTGCTAGTGTGTGATATGAGTACAATCAAGCGGTAGTTTGAACATTCTTTGGCATTGCTTTTCTTTGGGATTGGAATGAAAACTGACCTTTTTCAGTCCTATGGCCACTGCCGAGTTTTCCAAATTTGCTAGCATATTGAGTGCAGCACTTTCACAGCATCATCTTTTAGGGATAATAATACCTTTCAAAAATTTAATATCAGTACCTCTTGGCATAGGAGAAGTTAAAAAATGAATACAAGTTTGTTTTTTTTTAATTTATTTTATTGGATTATAGTTTCTTTACAATGTGTTAGTTTCTGCTGCACTGCAACGTAAGTCAGTCATATACATATATGAAGTGGATGAAAGTTGCTCAGTCATGTCCGACCCCTCACCACCCCATAGAATGTAGTCTGCCAGGCTCCTCTGTCCATGGAATTCTCAAGGCAAGAATACTTAAGTGTGTAGCTGTTCCCTTCTCCAGGGGATCTACTTGACCCAGGGATCGAACCCAGGATTCCTGTATTGCAGGCAGATTTGTTACCATCTGAGCCACCAGGGGATCCTGCACATATATATATGCACGCTCTCTGTTTTGGACTTCCTTTTCCTTAAGGTCATCACAGTGCATCAAGTAGATTTCCCTGTGTTATACAGTATGTTCCCATTACTTATCTATTTTATATGTGTATCAATAGTGTAAATGTGTCCATCCCAATATCCTAATTTGTTCCACTGCCCGTTCCCCCTTGGTATCATACATTTGTTCTCTGCATCTGTGTCTCTACTTCTGCTTTGCAGATAGGATCATTTATACTATTTTTCTAGATTCCACATATATACATTAATATACAGTATTTATTTTTCTCTTTCTCAGTTCACTCTCTGTGACAGACTCTAGGTCCATCCGTGTCTATACAAATGACCCAATTTCATTCATTTTTTATGGCTGAGTAATACTGCATTTTATATACATATGCCACATCTTCTTTATCCATTCCTCTGTCAATGGACACTTAGGTTGCTTCCATGTCTTGCCTATCGTAAATAGCACTACTATGAACACCGAGGTGCATGTATCTTTCTGAATTATGGTTTTCTCTGGGTATATGTGCAGTAGTGGGACTTTTGGGTCATATGGTAGTTCTGTTTTTAGTTTTTAAAGGAACCTCCATACTGTTTTCCATAGTGGCTGTTTCAATTTACACTCTTAGCAATAGTGCATGAGGATTACTTTTTGTCGACTGGCTCTTCAGCATGTTTCATTTCAGTTGCTCAGTCTTGCCTCTTTGCAGCCGAATCCAGCATGTTTATAGATGCTTTTGTCCAACTCCAGCATGTTTATAGATGCTTTTGATGATGGTTATTCTGACTGGTGTGAAGTGATAACTCATTGTAGTCTTAATTTGAATTTGTCTAATTACTGGTGATATTGGACATTTTTTCATGTGTTTTTTGGCCACCTCTGTGTGTTCTTTTGAGAAATGTCTATTTAGGTTGTCTGCCCATTTTAAAATTTTTTTTAAAAACTAATTTATTTATTTTAATTGGAAGTTAATTACTTTACAATATGTAGTGGGTTTGCCATACATCTACATGAATCAGTCACGGGTATACATGTGTCCTACCATCCTGAACCCTGCCCATTTTTGATTGGGATTATTTCTTTTTTTATATTGAGCTACATTTATGCTTAGTTATTTTAAAAAGCATCTATTTAAAAACAGGCTAAATTTTGAAAAGCACACTCTTGAACTATGATTTCATATTTTCCTTAATTTTTTTTAGAAGTTAGAAGTAGTGTTTGATAAGTTAGATAGTACACACTCTGAAAGGAATAAATTATTTAAGTATTTCTAGGAATATACTTAATCACAAGCCTCCCTTTCCATATGCTGTCATTTATATATAGAAGCACAAACTCCATACATTTGAAATGGCCAGATGGCAACTCTTCTCTTCATTACTAAAATGAAGCAGGGAACACAAGAGCTCCCTAGTGAAAACACACTGCAGTATTTTGTTTTAAAACATATAGCTTTCAAGTGAACATAAGCTTGCGTCTGCCTTTTTTTTTTTTTTTAATGTTTGTTCTCTTTTTTAGCGCTGACACAAACTAGAACCTAGTGCCCTTTGCTGCATTGCCTCTATTAAGGAGGCCAACTACCCTGGTAGGTAACATACTTTGTAGCATCAATGAAGGGCCATCGTCCCCTTCTCAGAAGAGGACCTGGGCACCTGTGACCACTGAATGCAGCTTCCCCATGGGGCAGCTGGTGGACCTCTTGTTTCAGCCTCACCACATCTTGTAAGTCTGCCTTCTGGGGTCCAGGGGCCCACAGGATCCTCATACAGGCACTAATCTTCCTCCCTTCATCCTTTCCCCTCTCCTGATGTCTCTTCACTTCTCCCCTCTCTGTCCTCTCTTACTTTTGTCTCCCCCTTCCAAGAGAGTGGACGTCAGGCAGCTATAGCACCACCCCTCTCAGTTTGGAGATAATGCTCCCTCTGGCCAGCAGTGGCTTACTTTGAAAGGTGACAGATATGATGTCAGAGAGACAGCAGTGAGGGGTCCTGAAGAGAGATCTTAGTTTCCTGGCCAGGAACTGGACCTGGGTAGCCTGGATGAAAGGGTAGACCCAGTGGTTCAGTGGTGAAGAATCCACCTGGCAATGCAGGAGATTTGGGTTGGATTGCTGGGGTGGGAAGATCCCCTGAAGAAGGAAAGGACAACCCACTCCAGTATTTGTGACTGGGAAATCCCATGGACAGAGGAGCCCGGCAGGCTATGGTCCATGGGGTCTCAAAAGAGTCAGACACGATAGACTGATTAAACAACAACAAAAACAAGAGCTTGGATTCCTAACCACTAGACTACTAGGGGCTCTAGGCAGAAGCAAAGTGGCCTTGGCTCTTTCCCCTGTTTGAAAGCAACAGTGTTTCAAGGAGGCAAAAGCTATAAAAACAGCACAAAATAATATGGATAACAGAAGCTGTACGTTTATGGAACTGGAACATTGAGAAAATAAATCTGTACATTGATAGGATTTTATACAGTTGGATTACATTTAACTACATAAGTTGGTTTTAATTAAAGAAGGGTGATGGTAGAATAAATTTGGAGTCTTTTTACTTTATAATGGAGTATAGTTGATTTACAGTGCTGTTAGTTTCAAGTGTACAGCAAAGTGATATAATTATACATATATATATATATAAACATATATCCTTTTTCACATGTATTCATATGTTATTACAGCATGTTGACTAGAATTCCCTGTAGGTCCTCATAGATTATCTATGCATTGTTTAGTAGCATACTGTTTATTATCTACCTGCTTGTGGCTTTTTACAGTTTTTTCTGGTAGTCAATATGTAATCTCATAGTGTTGTGGTCTGAAAAGATGCTTGACATGATTTCAAGTTTCTGAAATTTAACAAGGCTTGCTTTGTGGTCCATCATGAGATGTATCCTGGAGAGGGTTCCACAAGCACTTGAAAAGAATTTCTAGACCCTTCGGTCAGAAGGGTCTAGAAATACAACGTTCACCTTCTCTAATGTGTCATTTGAGGCCTCTGTTTCCTTATTACTTTTCTCCCTGAAATAATCTGCCCACTGATATAAACTGGGGTGTCAAAGCCTTCCAGGATTCCTGTGTTACTGTTGATTTCTTCTTTATGGCTCTTGTTGTTCAGTCGCTCAGTCATGTCTGACTCTTTGCGACCCCATCAACTGCAGCACGCCAGGCTTCCCTGTCCTTCACCATCACCTGGAGCTTGCTCAGACTCATGTCCATTGAGTCAGAGATGCCATCCAACCATTTCATCCTCTGTCATCCACTTCTCCTCCTGCCTTCAATCTTTCCCAGCATCAGGGTCTTTTCTAATGAGTCAGCGCTTCGCATCAGGTGGTCAAAGTATTGGAGCTTCAGCTTCAGCATCAGTCCTTCCAATGAATACTCAGGATTGATTTCCTTTAGGATTGACTGGTTTGATCTCCTGGCAGTCCAAGAGAATCTCAAGAGTCTTCTCCAACACCACAGTTCACAAGCATCAATTCTTTGGTGCTCAGCTTTCTTTACGACCAACTCTCACTTCCATACATTGACTACTGGAAAAACTATAGCTTTGACTAGATGGACCTTTGTCAGCAAAGTAATGTCTCTGCTTTTGAATATGCTGTCTAGGTTTGTCATAGCTTTCCTTACAAGTGCTTTTAATTTCATGGCTGCAGTCACAATCTACAGTGATTCTGGAGCCCAAGAAAATAAATTATGTCACTGTTTCCCCATCTATTTGCCATGAAGTGATGGGACCAGATGCTATGACCTTAGTTTTTTGAATGTTGAGTTTTAAGCCAACTTTTTCACTCTCCTGTTTCACTTTCATCAAGAGGCTCTTTAGTTCCTTTTCACTTTCTGCCATGAGGGGTGGTGTCATCTGCATATCTGAGGTTATTGATATTTCTCTCAGCAATCTTGATTCCAGCTTGTGCTTAATTCAGTCTGGCATTCAGGAGGAGGCTTCCCTGGTAGCTCAGCTGATAAAGAATCTGCCTGCAATGCAGGAGACCCTGGTTCGATTCCTGGGTCGGGAAGATCCCCTGGAGAAGGGATAGGCTACCCACTCCACTATTCTTGGGCTTCCCTGGTGGCTCAGTCAGTAAACAACTCACCTGCAATGTGGGAGACCTGGGTTCAATCCCTGGGTTGGGAAGATCCCATGGAGAAGTTGGGAAGTTACCCTGAAGAAAGGAATGACTATCCAATCCAGTATTCTGGCCTGGAGAAGTCCATGGACAGATGAGCCTGTCAGGCTACAGTCCATGGGGTTGCAAAGAGTCAGAAACAACTGAGCGACTATCACTTTCACTTTATTTTCAAGCAGGGTGACTATATACAGCCTTGACACACTCCTTTCCCAATTTTGATCCAGTCCACTGTTCCATGTCTGGTTCTAACTGTTGCTTCTTGACCTGCATACAGGTTTCTCAGGAGGCAGGCACGGTGGTCTGGTATCCCTGTTATGGTTGTTAGCACCTCAATATATACGGCAAATGCCCCAATGCTAAGTGCATAATATTTACAATTGATGTATCTTTTTTCTTGGACTGTCCCTTGATAATCACATAATGGCTTTGTCCCTGATACAGTCTTATTTATTTTAAACAGTCTTTGTTTATTTTAAACTCTATTTTGCTTGCTATTAGTACTGCTATTCCAGGTCTCTTTTGATTTCAAATTGCACGGAAAACATTTTTTGTCCCCTCACTTTCATTCTGTATGTGTCCCTAGATCTGAAGTGGGTCTCTTTATAGACATATCTATGTGGCTTGTTTTTGTATCCATTCAGCCAGTCTTTGTTCTTTGGTTGGGGCATTTATCCATTCACATTTAAGGTAATTACCAGAATCTGTGTTCGTATTGTGGTTTTTTTTTGTTTGTTTTGTACTTGTTTTTATAGGTCTTTTTCTTTTGTTAACTTGTTATTTGATAACTATTTTTTACTGCTGTTTGGATTCCTTTTTCTCCTGTGTATTTATATGTGGTAGACTTTTGGTTTGCAGTTACCATTAGGTTTTGTTATAGCAGTGTCTCTATATATACAAGATTGTTTTAAGTTGCTGTTCTCTTAATATTAAATAAATTTCCCAAATCCTGCATTTGTTTGCTCCTCTTCTCATGATTCTTAGATTTGATAAAATATTTGTGTGAGGATGATTTCCTACATTTATTGTACGTTTGCCTTTACACTGTGCCTTCGCATTCATAATTTTCTTGTTCCTAGTTGTAGGCTTTTTGTTGTTGTTTTTTTTTTTTTTTTCTGGCTAGAGAATTTCTTTTAAGATTTGTTGTAATGCTGGTTTTGTGGTGCTGAATTCTCTTAGCTTTTGTCTGTAAAGCTTTGAATTCTCCATCAAATCTTAATGAGAGTTTTGCTGGCAGAGTATTTTCAGTTGTAGGTTTTTCCCTTTCATCACTTTATTTTTTTTTTTTTCGATAACATTGGAATTTTATTTCACTATGTATTTTTTTTTCCAGTGGGTTTTGTCATACATTGATATGAATCAGCCATGGATTTACATGTATTCCCAATCCCGATCCCCCCTCCCACCTCCCTCTCCACCCGATTCCTCTGGGTCTTCCCAGTGCACCAGGCCGGAGCACTTGTCTCATGCATCCCACCTGGGCTGGTGATCTGTTTCACCATAGATAGTATACATGCTGTTCTTTTGAAATATCCCACCCTCACATTCTCCCACAAAGTTCAAAAGTCTGTTCTGTATTTCTGTGTCTCTTTTTCTGTTTTGCATATAGGGTTATCGTTATCACCTTTCTAAATTCCATATATATGTGTTAGTATGCTGTAATGTTCTTTATCTTTCTGGCTTACTTCACTCTGTATAATGGGCTCCAGCTTCATCCATCTCATTAGGACTGGTTCAAATGAATTCTTTTTAATGGCTGAGTAATATTCCATGGTGTATATGTACCACAGCTTCCTTATCCATTCATCTGCTGATGGGCATCTAGGTTGCTTCCATGTCCTGGCTATTATAAACAGTGCTGCGATGAACATACACACTGAGGAAACCAGACCTTTCATCACTTTAAATATATCATATTACTGCCTTCTAGCCTGAAGAGTTTCTTCTAAAAAATCAGCTGATAACCTTATGGGAATCCAGTATGTTTTTTGTTGCTTTTCCCTTGTTGATTTTAATATTATTCACTTTTACATGCCAATATTTTTATATGTTCAAACAGCTTATTCCAAAATTGTAGATATAATCTGTTGTTTCTTATGCCTACACCCTTTGTCTTCTTGAGCAATAATCATTGGCATCTTAGACACACTTGATTAAAATATAGGTTTAGTGACTTAATTGAAAATACTTATATAGTTTAAAATATCAAAAGTCATTTTTAGCTTCCAAGAGTTTAATACATATGTATTGTTTGTTGTGTTGAATATTTTATTTCAGGAGCTGCCTAAAGAAAGGCTATGAAGATTTCAGAAGACAGCCTGATCATGATAAATTTGCTAGAACTATGGACTACTGAATAAGGTGAAGATCTTGCATAAGAATCTCCTGAAGTAGAAATTGGAAGCAAGTCTGTAGATAGCAAAGAACCTCTAGATTATGGAAGATCATTTTGAAGAGGATCATTTTGATTCAGATAGGCAATCAAACTGTTTTTAAATCAACACTAACAGCACAATGAGAAATTTCAGTGTTGTTACCTGGTGACTCAGATGGTGCAGAATCTGCCTGCAGTTCAAGAGATCCAGATTCAGTCCCTTGGTCAGGAAGATCCCCTGGAGAAGGAAATAGCAACCCACTACAGTATTCTTGCCTGGTGAATTCCGTGCACAGAGGAGCCTGGCAGGCCACAGCCCATGGGGTTGCAAAGAGTTGGACATGGCTGAGCAACTAACACACACAGGCATTCAAACTCTTTAAATCAACACTAATAGCACAAAGAGATATTTTAGTGTCTTTCATGGAGATAAAGGAATAACCTGGTTAATGAAGTTTATTGATTGGAGAAATCTATTATGTTTTAAAGGTGTACCTCTTTTGAAGGTTCTTTGGAGTCATTAGGAGTTTCTCAAGCCAGGGCCTGACTCCAGACTATAGGCATGTACTGCTCATTACAGATCACACCTAGGTAATATGCAATCCCTTTGAAACAGGTTTATCCTCTTAATTTCTGAAGTACTATTTCTGATGTTTGCTTTAAATGGAACTTGGCAAGCCCCTAATAATCGTGATGATTCTTTTTTATGAGAAACAACCAAAGTTGACGGCCTGTTGTAGTGGGCCCATATGCACGCGTGTGTGCATGCTATAGGGAGCTTGTGGAGGCCTCGCACCCAAGGCACCTACTTAGAGCCCCAGCACAGAACTACTGTAGTGACACCCCAACTCACTACCCTGAACGGAAGAACCGCTTTCAACATCGCAATTCAAGATGGCTGTGCCCACCACCTCAGTCTGCAATGCTGTGAGCTGGTTTCTCTTTCTTAAAAAAAAAAAACAGGTGTTTTGGAATGCTGCTTTTGACAGCAGACTGTGAAAATTTCTTTGCCTTTAAATAATCTTTTCCCTATTTTCCCTTCAATTTTTTTTTATTATCACTTTGGCTAAATGAATAAATACTCTTTTACACAGACCTATGATCCTATCTGATCAGGTGCTTTAAAATAGTTTGTTATTTTTTTAGTATGATGCAAAATGGTATAATAAAAAACTTCTTGAAATTTTTATATAGTTACACACACACTTGAAAAAAGACTGAAAAAGAATATAGTCCAATGTAGCACAAACTATTTCTGGGTGATGATATTAGAGTTGAAATTCACTTATTTTCAAGATCCTGTCATTTTAAATTTTAATAAAATATTTTTATAATTAGGAAAAATGTTAGAGGCTAGTTTTCCTTGAAGTGATTTGATTTTAAGGTTTTTGCTCAATTTCAAATTATAGCTTTGTCAGAAGATAAAGGAAAATTAAATGGGCTATAGAAACTTTGTCACTAACAATAAATTGCTATTAATGTTATGTTATATAATCAGTCATCAAATTAAAATTAAAGTCACCATAACAGGTTATTCATACAACACTCCAAACTCTGAGTTGCCTTGTCTATTACATGGAATGTTTTGGTTTGATTGAGTTTTTGCCCCAATT
This sequence comes from Cervus canadensis, assembly GCF_019320065.1. Classification (NCBI taxonomy): domain Eukaryota; kingdom Metazoa; phylum Chordata; class Mammalia; order Artiodactyla; family Cervidae; genus Cervus; species Cervus canadensis. The sequence goes on along the minus strand of NC_057398.1, from coordinate 60,613,336 downwards.
TATACAAACAAATTTAAACCTCCATAGCTAAAATTAAAAAGCAAATTAGATGACAAAAACATATGCATGTAAATTTGACAGAAAATTCAGAATTGCATTTTCTAAAGAGTGTCTTCAAAGTGTTATTTGTAAGAAAGCATCAAGTCCTCAGTAGGTAAATGAACAAAGGCTGTAAGCATATTTTGCTCAAGAATAATATAAGTAATGGTTGTTCATTTTGACTAGGAATCAAAGCAAATCATGATAAACCCTGAATACTGACAAAGATTGCTGCAGAACTCGTGAGCTTCTCTGCAGCCTTCTTTGAATCACCCCAGTGATAGCTATCAAGCTACCACTCAGATGCTTGCTCTCAGTTATCTCAATTATGGAAATCTGCTGTGCAGGTAACAACAGAAACAAAAGTCCAAATGACAAAACTGAATTGTAATATTTTCTCTTAAGTGTAAGGAAATAATACTTGAAACAACAGTGATCCACCAAATAGGCATGGAAGTAAATCCTAGTATCCCACTTAATAAAATATATGGTAACAGTTATGATAACAATTATAACTACACAGAACTATGAAAAATAATTATACAATATTAATGTAAATACAAATGAATTATCTTTTAGCAATGATTGCTATTATTTCAGTATAGAATAATATGTGCCTGTGATCATGGTTGGAAAAGAAAAAATGAAAGCAGTTGCATCTTGGTGAGGTTATAAATGATCCTCCTCCTAACTTAAACCTTTAAAAATCCCACAGTTTTTTGACAGACTTCCAAAATATAAAATTCTAATTAAAATTATTTTAACCTTCAGCTAATGTCAGGGTGCTTCAAAGGGTCCCTCAAGTATCCCAAAGAGAAATTCTTAACTGGGTTCACTTGGTGAGTTAAATGACATGGGAATCAATGTCAAAAGAGTACTAAATCTCCTTACTATCAAATGGGTGAATGTTATTAATACAGGTATAAAAATTATATGGAATTCCTAAAAACCTGCTCCGTCCTGATAAAATGTTATCAGTCATAATTCTAGTTAGCATACTGATGTCTCTTTGTCAATTGTATTGTAATCAGATGTTTAACTGTGCCCTTCTAAGTCTTGTGTCATTCACAGAACCTGATGCTTCATCTTTAAGAAGATTTATAGAAAGGGTTTTTTGAAAAGTACAGGTTTTTGGTCATTGTCCTATCATAACCACTGAGCTGGGTAAAACTGATAGCTTTATAAAACTGTTAATTACACAGGTTGAGTAAACTGATGGATATGGTTATACTTTTTCAGTTTTGTCTAAAATAGTACTACTTTTAATCTGTGTTGTCCAGATATAACTGACTTGAGAGGAGGCGTTTCCTTATAATTTGGAGCAATTTGGTAAATTTCCACACCTAAGTACAACTGAAGTATCTATCTTTTCCCACTACTGGCTTCCTCGAGAAACTGGAAACTCATATTACCAGCAGCTTTACTGGGTAAGTAAGAAAGGCTAGATGGCATCACCAATGCAATGACACGAACTTGGGCAAACTTTGGGAGATGGTGAGGGCCAGGGAGGCCTGGTGTGCTGTAGTCCGTGTGGTCACAAAGAGTCGGACACAACTTGGCAACTGAACAACAACAAAGAAAAGCCATCTCCTAAGAGGTGCAAGAATTTCATGGTATTTTTCAGAGACCTCAAAAAGAGAGGAACTCATCCAAATCTTCAAAGCAAAATCTGTGGTAAGCCCTTGGCATTGCTTTCTTGGCCCTGTTCAGCCCTTTTAAAGTTTAGTCTGAGATTCCTTATAAAAAAATTCCATGACAGCCAATTTAAAAGAACTTATATGACCAATTACACTTACATAGGTAATCAACCCAAGTGTATTGAAAGCATGCTTAATCTGCTAACAAAGTAATTTTAATTTGGTTATATGAGAGTAATTTGTAATGTTTGGTAAATTTGGTAATTTGGTAAATATGGTAAATATTTGTTATTTGGTAAATACCAAATATTTGGTAATTTGGTGAATATGAGAGTATTTTAGAGACAAAAAGATTGTTTCAGTGGATATCAAATTCCATGTGTACTAAGATTCTCCAGATAGCCCCTTTTCATCAATTTTACATTGCATTAATAAATAGACACTCTAAGATTGTTTCTGAAGTTTATCCATATCAAATAAAGATAAACTTTATTATTCTGGGGATCAAGTTCTTTAAACCTGGAAAGAGGGGTCCCCTGAAGACCAGCTACTGGCAAAATGGAAGGCCCCCATAAAGTAGTTTCAGCCACCCTTACTCTGTCAAACTGCAAGGGATATCAAGTTGGGTACATTTGTCCAGACTAAAAGCTTTATCTCCAGAGAACCTGCAGGTCACAACCAAACAATATACCAGTGAGCCAGTAGAAAAATCCGAGATACCTATCCAAAAGACAGGTGCTACCGACAGATAAGTAAAACGAGGTGGGGGTTGGACTTCTATCTGCCATCCTTGCTATTGTACTCCTGCCTGGACGCTTCTGGTTTGCTTAGCCACCGCCACCACAAAAGGAGCTTTTTCCACACTGGGTTTAAGGAAAACACTCTACCACAGAAGTGCTCTTTCTGTTGACTTTGTCCACCTTACTAACCCCTGTAACTAGGGGACAATGGCAAGAAAATACACTTAGTATTTCCAGAATCATATCTGAAGGGGAATGTTTAAAAGAATGCTGGGTATGCCATCACCACCCCCAGCTGGCTGCCGGTCCTACTACTGCATTCCCCCCGAACCTGCCAGGTTCAGTGGTAATTAACGACCTAAAGTGGGGACAGTTGCCGCCCCCTTGACCTCTGCTAGTCACACTTGAAATTTCCAGGGTGCTATTTCTGATTGAGCCTGACTCCCTCATACACCTGTGGTGTGGAGCATACTCTATTAATTTGTACAAATAGTATTTATTTCACATGCCCTGAGAACCCCCTGAGGTATAAATACATGAGATATCTTAGCCTCTTATATAGGGATAAACTGTACCTACAACTTGTTTCAAACAATGGCCCCATCTCCCTAAACAACATGGAAGGGGAATGTGAGTGGTAGGAAGAAAATGTCCCCTCCTCCCAGTCAGTCCAATTCAACCCACCTATGGGATTCCAGGTACACTGATCTCGCCTACAGAGTGTGACTCTCTGACTATGTCAGCAGGATCACATATGAGCATCTCATTAAAAATGTTGTAGAGATTTATGCACTTAATTTTCAGCATAACATCTGCTGTCCCCTAGCTGTTTAAGTACTAATAATAGTTAACAGTTAACAATATTTATAACCTTAAGAAACTGTCCACTCTTAATAATCAAGAGAGAGACATTCATGTCTGCGTCCCTGCAGGGTTTGTTCTCCTCTGCAGACACCTAAACCATCATAAATTACAGAATTATGGCTAGGCCCTGTCCTTTCTCAACCAAGCTATAGCCTATCAATGCATTAATAATGTCCATTTAATAGGAGAGTGCAGTATAGTGATAAGTATTTTTATATATAAGAGGACCGTTCTGGCTAACCACCAAACCCTGAGAACACTAACAATGATCCTAGCAGGGGCAGGGCTGACCACAGGACTGGCAGCTCCACGGGGAGGCTTTAGCTATCATAAAGCAACACAGAGATCTCACAAGACAGCTTTGTTTTGTGATGGAACAGACAGGACATGACTCAAGCCCTCTCTTGTTTCTTTGGCTAATGCAGTTCTTGACAATCATCTGGCTCTTGATCACATTCTGGCAGAACACAGTGGAGTTTGTGCAGTAAGTAATACTTTCTGCTGCACCTGGATCAATGCAACTGGATAGGTAGATTAATATTAAAGAAATATACACCCAAGCAGAATGGCTTCACAATTTTAAGGATGATACTATCTCCACTGTCTGGTTAACAGTTAAGGAAGGCCTCCCAAAGGTATAGCCTGGTTCTTTCCTTTAGGTGCTTTAGTAGCTCTGCTTCTCCTTTCGGCCCTTGTTTGTGTAAGCTTTTGTTTGTGGTTGTGGTTGTGTTTTCTAGGCTCCAGCAGATTCAAGTAAGACTCATGATGACTCAAGGAATCCACTCCACTCCAGCAGAGGGTGGCCCAGGTCCCTGCAGGTCATTGGAAGAGCCAATGAGGTACGTCTACACTTCTAGGGTGAGCTAGGGCCATGGCCCCTATCCAGAGGAAGTTTCAGAAGAAGAGGCATAGCACCCTTATGCCTTAAGAAAGAAGGGGTGTAGAATCTCTCAGTGGGAAATGAGACAGGCTGGGACCTGGGACCCTTTGCTATAGTGCTTGTACCAGGACAACCATCTCCTCCAGCAACAAAATAAGGGACTAAGAATAACTGGGTGCATATGCAGTTGAGGCAAATTATGAACACCGCCATAAAGAACAAAAGCCCAACTGCCACTTCTGAGGGGCTGGAAGCAAAAGCAGGTACTAGGAAATCAACCCTGAATATTCACTGGAAGGACTGATGCTGAAGCTAAAGCTCCAATACTTTGTCCACGTGATGTGAAGAGCTGACTCATTGGAAAAGACCTTGATGCTGGGAAAGACTGAGGGCAGGAGGAGAAGGGAACGACAGAGGACGATATCCTGGAGGACAGGGAAATCTGGCGTGCTGCCATCCACAGGGTTGCATAAGTTGGTCACGGCTGAGTGCCTGAACAACAAATGGCAGCATACAAATTTAAACAGAAACAGTGTCAGACTTTATTTTTTGGGCTCCAAAATCACTGCAGATGGTGACTGAAGCCATGAAATTAAAAGACGCTTACTCCTTGGAAGGAAAGTTATGACCAACCTAGACAGCATACTAAAAAGTAGAGACATTACTTTGTCAACAAAGGTCCATCTAGTCAAGGCTATGGTTTTTCCAGTGGTCATGTATGGATGTGAGAGTTGGACTGTGAAGAAAACTGAATGCTGAAGAACTGATGCTTTTGAACTGTGGTGTTGGAGAAGACTCTCGAGAGTCCCTTGGACTGCAAGGAGATCCAACCAGTCCATCCTAAAGGAGAGCAGTCCTGCGTGTTCATTGGAAAGACTAATGCTGAAGCTGAAACTCCAATACTTTGGCCACCTCATGAGAACAGCTGACTCATTGGAAAAGACCCTGATGCTGGGAAACATTGAGGGCAGGAGGAGAAGGGCACAACAGAGGATGAGATGGCTGGATGGCATCACCGACTCGATGGACATGGGTTTTGGTGGCCTCCAGCAGTTGATGATGGACAGGGAGACCTGATGTGCTGTGGTTCATGGGGTCGCAGAGTCAGACACAACTGAGCAACTGAACTGAACTGAATGCTTACCTTTTAGAAACAGACTGAATAAATCAAAAGTTATTTAGCAGTCTCAACTATAGGGTAATGACAATAACACAAGGGGGGTTAAAATATAGTTATTTTAATATGACAACACATTATAAGTTTTAATTTTGATTATGAAAATTTTATTTAATATGGTACATACAATTATACTAATTTTATCACTTGAGCTGATTTTTTTAATTTTCATTCTTTTCCTAGTAACCTGATTAATACTATTGTCAATTTGGAAAAAGAAAAAATGTAAAATAAGTCAAAAGATGAACAAAATTTGCCTGAGAAATTGTGCCCCAAATAAAGTGGAACTTTGAGGGGTAAGGAAAATTAAATATGTTACATTATGGAGCATAATAAATTCACTTTTTGCTCGTTTACAGGGACATTCGTCAGTCAAATGTATATATAAATTTATCTTTACTGCACTCACAATAGTTTAAAACTTTTAAAACGCAAATAAATTCTAATATACTTTGGCATGCATTATGGAAAAATAATATCAAATAATTGTAGAGTAATTGTAGAAAAAAAAACCTTAGCACAGATGCACAATTCCCATTTATACTGGAAAATAAATCATGCATTGATTTGCCATATTGCAAAAATCTGAACTATTATCTAAATTAAAAAATCAGGACAAGTAAATCGCTACATTAACCTTTTCGAATTACGATTTAATTATTCTCCACATACCAGTTTACATTTATGCAAGTTTTTCTTCTGAATTAATAAGTCATTTCATTTAATTGCTCAAAGGGTGTTCAAACTTCTTATTTTTACAAGCACACCATTCGCTAACAGTTTATTTCGGGAAAATAGATATCTTTAAAATTTTTCTTTATTAAAATAATTGCATATCATTTGCCAAAAGTCTGTAACAGAGCTAAAGAGAAATGCATAATGGTAGTTCACAATTTGTCCTGGACATAAAACATCTAATACATTTATAACTTACTTATGTATAAGAATTACATCACTTAGTGTTCAATTTTATGCTATTAAATAGCTGAATACAGTTACTAAAACATTCATTCTAATATTTTAGCCATATATCATATGCCAAAATCAGCCTTTGAACTGTTTGCGCTGTCACTTTTTCACACTTAGGTTTTAGAGTAATTTTCATTTCATTTCCACCAAAATAATATTTGTTTCTAGAAGCAGAGGTAGAAATATCATTCTAAAAAATAAGTTGAAAAATGTCAAAGCTCTACCTTATACTTCATAAGTAAACATTTTTTCACATTGGTCTACATTCGTTTGTAATAGTCATAGGACATAAATCAGTCCTATATAAGAAGCTCTTCTTTGAAAGCGACAAACACAAACTACTGCATCAGCATGGCCTTTTTTTGAATAGAGAAATACCTGTGGACTCTGATAGTCCCAGTTGACCTTCTTTTCCCAGCGCTACTCTATACTGTCCATAAAAGCATGCACAGTTCTTGCCAAACCCTTTTGGTGAGATAGTCTGGCTTCATCCAATGGGATGGCTTATTTTAATCTAAATAAATTATTTCTGTATCTTATAAATCTTCAGTTTAATATGATTACCTTATTCAAATAAACATTCTGAGATACTCTAACTTAAAGGAACACTCTAACATTTGGAATTCTGGAAAAGAAGACTAAAAACAAATAAATACTGTTTTAACAATTTTCCTATGTTAAAATACTAGAATTCATCCCATAAGTAACAAAATTAGGAGAATTTAACACAAACACAATTTCCCCACCCCACCCACCATCTGTAAAAAAGAGAGAAAATGCATTCTACAGCAAGCTAAGGCAGAATTTTGCCCAAGCAATCCCTTTATTAGCTTCTTTCTTGCATTAATAGTATGCCTGTAGTAATTATGTTTAAATGTATGCATATACTAAGTTATTGTATCTTCCCTGTGAACAAGGCTTGGTCCTCAGAAGTATTTACTGCTTGGTTCACTACCATTTATATTTTGATTGTTCATGAGTAACACATACATGCACATACACAATTAGAGATTTAGACACAACCTTCCTCAAACTGTTACAGTTGTTTCCAGTTCCCTCCATCTGGGGCACTATCCAGATTGCAGTGGAAACTACATTTGATGTAGAGTTCTACTTGGGTGAGTCTGAATCCTACTCCTGTCACCACTAACTAACTGGGGAAATCTTAGGTAAATCGTTATCTTCCTATCTTCCTTGAGATTGACATTGACATTGAAGTCGCTCAATCATGTCCGACTCTTTGCAACCCCATGGACTGTAGCCTACCAGGCTCCTCCGTCCATGGAATTTTCCAGGCAAGAGTACTGGAGTGGGTTGCCATTTCCTTCTCCAGGAGATCTTCCCACCCCAGGGATCGAACCCGGGTCTCCCGCATTGTAGGCAGACGCTTTACCGTCTGAGCCACCAGGGAAGTCCTTCTCCTTGAGATTAAGTTTCATTATAAAACAGATACTCAAATATCCCCACCCCCAACCTATAGAATCAGTGTAAATCTGAGCTTGACTCATGGAAGTTACTTCATCTTTTGGGATCTCCTCTACAGGATGCCCAAGGCTTTCCTGTGATTTCCATGAAATTTGGGAACCTTCTATTACTTCTGCCCCACTTTCTGGCATCTCACCACATGCAAATTACTCTTTTCTTCTTCCTGCTAGATTTAAATTTATTCCCACTTTTCTCATTTCCCACAAATATTGTTTACTGAATATATCCAACAGATGTAAAGGTAAACTTACGATCTTTTGTAGTTTAATCTTGAATACCATATAAAACGTGTATAAGAGATTTTACAAATGATGGGAGATTAGAAGAACCCTTAGGCTTTAAAGGCCTTCAATCCTCAAATGTCACTAATTTTCAAGTTTTCTGTTTCTCTTTGTTGCTTTTAGTCCCTTCTTTCATCCTACCCAACATTGTTAGTGCCACAGCCAGGCACCTATTTATATTTTATTTGTTTACTTACGCATGTACATACACATGATTTTGACTCCTTCTCAATTCAGTTCAGTTCAGTTGCTCACTTGTGTCTGACTCTGTGTGACCCCATCGATTGCAGCATGCCAGGCTTTCCTGTCAGTCATCAACTCCCGGAGCTTGCTAAAACTTATGTTCATTAAGTCTGTGATAACATCTAACCATCTCATCCTTTGTTGTCCCCTTCTCCTCCTGACTTAAATCATTCCCAGCATCAGGGTCTTTTCTAATGAGTCAGCGCTTCACATGAGGTGGCCAAAATATTGGAGTTTCAGCTTCAACATCAATCTTTCCAATGAATATTCAGGACTGATTTTCTTTAGGATGGACTGTTGGATCTTCTTGCAGTCCATGGGACTCTCAAGAGTCTTCTCCAACACCACAGTACAAAAGCATCAATTCTTTGGCACTCAGCTTTCTTTATAGTCCAACTCTCACATCCATACATGACTACTGGAAAAACCATAGCTTTGACTAGATGGACCTTGGTTGGCAGAGTGATGTTTCTGCTTTTTAATATGCTGTCGAGGTTTCATAACTTTTCCTCCAAGAAGCAAGTGTCTTTTAATCTCATGGCTTCAGTCACCATCTGCAGTGATTTTGGAGCCCCCCAAAATAAAGTCTCTCACTGTCTCCATTATTTCCCCATCTATTTGCCATGAAGTGATGGGACCTGATGCCATGATCTTAGTTTTCTGAATGTTGAGCTTTAAGCCAACTTTTTTACTCTCCTTTTTCACTTTCATCTTTAGTTCTTCTTCACTCTCTGCCATAATGGTGGTGTCATCTGCATATCTGAGGTTATTGATATTTCTCCTGGCAATCTTGATTCCAGCTTGTGCTTCATCTAGCCCAGCATTTCAGATGATGTACTCTGCATATAAGTTAAATAAGCCAGGTGACAATATACATCCTTGAGGTACTCCTTTCCCAATTAGGAACCAGTCTGTTGTTCCATGTCCAGTTCTAACTGTTGCTTCTTGACCTGCATGCAGACTTATCAGGAGGCAGACAAGGTGGTTTAATATTTCCATCTCTTTAAGAATTTCCACAGTTTGTTGTGATCCACACAGTCAAAGGCTTTGGTGTAGTCAATAAAGGAGAAGTAGATGTTTTTTCTGGAACTCTCTTGCCTTTTCAATGATACAACGGATGTTGGCAATTTGACCTCCCGTTCCTGTGCCTTTTCTAAATCCAGCTTGAACATCTGGAAGTTCATGGTTCATGTATTTTTGAAGCCTGACTTGGAGAATTTTGAGCACTACTTTACTACTGTGTGAGATGAGTGCAACTGTGTGGTAGTTTGAACATTCTTTGGCATTGTCTTTCTTTGGGATTAGAATGAAAACTGATCTTTCCCCAGTCCTGTGGCCACTGCTGAGTTTTCCAAATTTGCTGGCATAGAAAGTACAGCCCTTTCACAGCATCATCTTTTATGATTTGAAATAGCTCAACTGGAATTCCATCACCTCCACTAGCTTTGTTCATAGTGATGTTTCCTAAGGCCCACTTGACTTCAGATTCCAGGATGTCTGGCTCTAGGTGAGTGATCACACCATCATGGTTATTTGGGTCATGAAGATCTTTTTTGTATAGTTCTTCTTTGTATGCTTGCCACCTCTTCTCCTATTCCCATTTCTTTTTGTCTTGACAAGCTGACTCCTTCTAGTCAGATGTAAAAAGACAAACTTTGCACTATCCATACTGATTAAATAAGACTAAGATCCCTCTGCCAATGCATGACATGCAATCATTATTAGTCAAAGCAAGTTATCCTTTTTCCCATTTAACCAGAAACTAGATGAAATACTGGATTTCGTGCAGTTGAACTTATAGACCATATCATTGACTACTCAAAGACTACAAACCATATGTACTCTGGGAGCTGAAGTTAGTTGTACATAACCATAACAACTCTATGAAATTCCTTCAAACAATTACACAGTGTACACCCATGGCTGATTCATGTCAATGTATGGCAAAAACCACTACAATATTGTAAAATAATTAGCCTCCAATTGAAATAAATTTAAAAAGTCTATTCTTTAAAACCAATGAAAAATAAATATTAATTGGGCTTGAGAGACAGTTTGCTATATGAGTTTCAATTTTCCTTATTTCCTAGTTTTCAAGCCCTGTGCAATCCCCTCTCCCTAAGCATGGGTGGGACCCATGACTTGTTCCTAATCCAAGAATATGGCAGAGCTGTTAATAGGTTACAGATGGAAACATATACCATGTTCTTTGACTGGAAGACTCAATACTGTCAAAATGACTATACTACCCAAGGCAATCTAAAGATTCAATGCAGTCCTTATCAAATTACCAATGTTATTTTGCAGAGAGCTAGGACAGAAAAAATTATGTATGTACAGAAAGAAAAGTGACCCCGAATAGCCAAAGCAATAAGAGAAAGGAAAAAATGGAACTGAAGGAAATCAGGCTCCCTGACTTCAGACTATACTACTAACCACACTAATCAAAATAGTATGGAACTGGTGCAAAAGAGAAATACAGGTTAAGATCATAACTCACAACTTTCATCTTACTAGAAAATTCTCTCTGCTAACTCTCACCCTTAGCAGCATTTAAGCAGCTCTACAAGAAGGTCCAAGTGACACGGAACTGAATGTGGCTTCCAGCAGGTAACTATAGACTTCAGATTTCAGGATGACAGTCCTTAAGGAACTGAATCCTGCCAACAGCCCTATGGACTTGGAAGTGGAACCTTTCTCAGATTTCACCACAGCCCTAACCAACATGTCCATGATAACAGATTTGTAAGACCTTGAAACAGAAAACCCAACTAAATTATACCCAGATACTTCACCACCAAAACAAAAAACTTGTGCTGTTTTAAACTGCTAAGTTAATGGTAATATCATTACACAGCAAAAATGACTCAGATTAGTTCCTCAATGTAAACAAAAATGGCTTCCAAAAAGTTTGGTGTAAAATTTCAAACATATACAGAAGTCACAACAATTATACAGCAAACACTGATATAAATAAGCCAGCAATTAGTGCTTTCAACTAATCAAAACTATGGAAAAGAACATTGCAGGAATATCTTGTTTAATTGTACTTTGCTTAACTGTGCCTCATAGACATTGCAATTTACAAATTGAAGCTGTGGCAATCCTGTGTTGACCAAGTCTATAAGTGCCATTTTCCCAACAGCATTTACTTATTGTCTCCATATCATACTTGGTAATTCTCTCAGTATTTCAGCCTTTTGTTATTATTGTTAGGGTGATCAGTGATCTTTGATAGTAATATGAGGACTCGCTGAAGGCTCAGATGGTTACAGTTATTAGCAATAAATTCTAATTAAAATATGTACATTGTTTCTTTAGACATAATGCTACTGTATACAATAGACAATTGCATGGTGTAAACATAACTCTTATATGTACTAGGAAACAAAAATTACTGCCATATTCACTATATTACAATAGTCTGGAACTCAGACCACAACATCTTCGAGGTATACCTGTGTAGTGTAAGAAGCAAAACATTATCAAGAGAGCTAACTGAATTACATAGTCTTATAATTTTTAAATCAGAGTTCTCTAACACATGTTAAATTATTTAATTTTACTAATTACAATGAAGCATTGTTTTCCTTAAAAGGACAGAATATTATTTTTGCACAAAGCCATGCTAATCTTCTCTGCATTGTTCCAATTTTATTAATAGTATTTGTACTGAAGCAAGCACAAAGATATTACTAAATGACTGAAAAATTAACAAATCTATTTTTAATATGTATAAAACTTGACATATACCTTAGTAGAAAGAAAATTCGAGTTGATTATTATCTTTGTAAAAACTTAAAATACATTTTTTTCCTCAGGAAAATATCACAACATCGATTTTAGTTTGTATTTAAAGAACAGTAACAAACTAATTACATTTACAATTGGACGGATGCCAAAGCTGTTTTCGTGAATAGTTAACATTATGAATGCTGACTATACGTTGATTATTATATCATCATAAGTGCTTCAAGAATATAAAATGATTACAGTCATCATGTCCTAACCTCATTTCCTATATCTAATACTTCATTTCTTTAAAAAATCATTTTTCAAGGAAAACAGTAGCATGATAAAGGACATATTACTTTGCTTTTAATACTGCTGTAATTCTCATATATAAATGTTATAATTTTCTTACTCTAGTGTATTATATGCATCACTTACCTTGATTTTTGTAAAATCCATTTTCTAAATGCTCTTTCATTGCAAAATTAGGTGCTGACTGGAAGGCAGATTTAACAAAACTTTGGAGGGAAAGTTCAAATAATGGAATAGTACTTTAATGGATCCTGAAAGTGTCTGTATGACTATTTGGTTAAAATGTGTAAAGAAGTTGTATATATAAGGGATTTATCAAGTGGGGCTCAAATGTGAGAAAAATTGCAAATGCCATTAGCAATAACTCTAAAAAAACGTTGTTACCTGCTATTTGTTAAATTAAAACATAGCTACAAAGGCCTGGGTTAAAATTTTGGAAAATTAGAACTTTATCCAATGCTGCACGCTCTATGGGGCTTCCCTGTGGCTCAGTTGCCTGCAATGTGGGAGACCTGGGTTTGATTCCTAGGTTGGGAAGATCCCCGGGAGAAGGGAAAGGCTACCCACTCCAGTAGTCTGGCCTGGAGAATCCCCATGGACAGAGGAGGCTGACAGGCTACAGTCCTGGGGACGCAGAGAGTCGGACACGACTGAGTGACTAAGCACTGCACAGCACTCCATCAGAAGTTCTGCATAAATAGCTTAAAATCAGGGAACCATGGGGAGGACAGAGCTGAGCTGAGCAGCTGCCAGTGATGCTGTGAAGTATTGGTCAAGGTTATTATTGGGAAGCAACTCTGGGCTCCCTGAGAATTCAGTTACCTGCAATGCCCCAGCTGCAGAGACTTGAGCAGTACACAGACTGAGGTTGCAGGACGGCCCTGAAATCTTAAGCACAATTGTACAAACAGGAGTGGCCACAGCCCGTGGCCGCCATGGACCAACGGGAGGCCCCTTCAGTGACATCAGGGCTATGCAGATGTGCTCGGCACCTCACTTACTTCACTCTGGGCAGTGAAGACACAAGAAGAGAGAAAGAAATTAATCTTAAATTGGTTGTGGTTGAATATCAAATTTGAGTTAATTTCATCCAAAAAAATTAGTAATAATTTTAACCCTAAAGTGACAAAACTATTTTACGGGCCATGCCTATCAGGCGGCGTTTTGTTCATTTCTGGTTTTACCCCATGAGAAGAAATGGCAGTTCCAAAGCTAAGATCTGTTAAAAAAAATACATTTTAATTCTGCATTTATGAATTTTGACTGTACATTTGAGCTTTGTCACATATACACTAGTATACATGCATGTGTGTATTTGTGTAAACAAGGTTATCTCATAGAGTCAACTCTTTAAGGCATAACTATAGAAGAGTTTTTATTTTTCCCTAATACCTTGGCTTGTCAAATCTTCATTTCCTGTACTGTAATGTTGTTTGTGACAGATTTTACTAACTTTTGATCAGTTTTGTTAACTGAACTTGGTCCGAGCTATTTTAACACTTCCAATCTTATACCTGATTTTAAACATGCAGATATTCTTATACCATCATTACAGCTTTACTTGCTCCAGTGTCTGGAGGCAGAGGAGAGAAGGAAACCAAAGCTTTACAAGGTGATGTCACTGTCTTATGAAGACAAGACAGTGACATCACCAAGTCAGGCTTTAATGTCTTCTGGAAAAAATCTCTGGCAGTTTCCTATAAAGTTAAACATACACCTATTGCTTCTTGATCAAGAAAGGTAACTCTTTGGTATTGTCACAGAAGAGAAGAAAACCATACAAACACATCCAGAAATAAACTAGCAAAGAGACAAAAACACTAAATTAGACTCTTCAAGTAACTCTTACGTGTAACAAACATCAGAAACAGTAAGTGACTGGTCCAGCCCCTTGACTATTATCCTATTGTGTATGTGTGCGTGTGTGTGTCAGTCACTCAACTGTGTCAAACTCTTTGTGACCCCATGGGCTGTAGCCCACCAGGGTCCTCTGTCCATGAAATTTCCCAGGCAAGAATACTGGAGTGGGTTGCCATTCCTTTCTCCGGGGATTCTTATTGACCCCAGGAATCAAACCCGGGTCTCCTGCACTGCAGGCAGATTCTTTACCATCTGAGTCACCGGGGATATCCTATTACCCGATACTAACTCCCTCCCCATGCAAGAATGGATAGTCCAAAAGCTCTCATGGGTTTCCCCGCAGCAGTTTTCTGAGTGAGCAAGCCTTTTGCAACAAACTCTGCACTCCCATCAGTGCAGAAATCACCCACCTGATCATTCTCTTCTCCTGTTCCCAGTATATGGGGGGAGGATGACTGGGGTGATGTGTGGTGCAGCAGAGCTGGTTCTGTCTCCAAGAAAGCCCTTGGGCAGGGTGCCTGGTCCTCATTTTGGGTAGCTCCAGGGCACCTCTCTTTAGACTGGGCAACAGTGCACATTTCCTTCTTAATTTTGAGCCTGGCAAAACTTGGAAACACTAATATTCCCCTGAAAATCATACTGAACACACACTCACATAGGCAGTAAAGAGAAAGTCATGCAGTAGTTTCAACCTGGGGTGACTTTGCCCCCATGCAACAGTTGACAATATCTGGAGATATTTTTTATTTTCACACCTGAGGTGGAGGATGCTATTGGCATCTAGTAAATGTTTCTAGACATCCTAAAACACCGTGTACCCCCATAAATAAAAGAATTATCTGGTTCAAAATGGCAAAAGAGTTGAGGCTGAGCAACATTTAGTTACAAGAAATCTCAAACTTCACACTTTTATGAAGAAACTATAAATGCTGGAGAGGTTTGAAAAATCATACTCAGAGATATGGCACTTAATAAGAGTGAGCCTATGTGAAATAAACACACCACGCGATCAAGCTGCAGTTATTTACAGTGTTCATAGGCATTGTCTTCTCAACCTTCACACATCAAATCATTTCAATAAGCCCATACAGTTTTTTGGGAAGTAATTACAACTAGAAATGATAGCAAAACCATATTCTCAAAGGACAGTGTTGTACAGTAACCTAATGATGCAGATAGAATATCATTTAGTACGTTTTAAAAGAATTATGAAGAACACCGCCAATGACATTGCGCTGTGTCCTTTAACGTGTAATACAGTATTTTAAATATTAAAGAAATACAATGCCTTTAAATGATTCAAAGATATCTACTAATTTTCAAAATTTATTTAAACCCAGGAAAAGAGTGCACCTATTTGTTCCATAACATATATAAATTCATTTCAAAAAAATTTGTTTTATAGTTTGCCCAGCAGTAAATGATAAGTTTTGCAAGAGAATATATACTCCTAATACACTCACCTCTGTCTACACTGTAGAGTCAAACATTACTTCAGTCAATTTTATATTATTAAAAAGAATGTAAAGAAATATACAGTGAAAATTGACAAGTTTAATAAATGACACATATATATCTATTCATTTATTTGACAAATATTTATTGAGCTTACAACTGAACAAGCACTGGGCTAGGTACTGAATGTATAGCAATGGACAGGAAAATAAAGTCCTTGTCCAAAGGGAAAAAACATTCTAATGCCCCATTAAGTAGTTTATATGTAGACTCTGTGAATCCTGAGCCAAAATAAGCTAACATCATTAATTTCACCCATACCAAAATCTCATTATGTAGATTAGGTTGACTAATAATTTAAAAGTTCACTAAGAAGAGAAAAATTTCAAAAATGTATGCTTCATAATCTAAAATCATTATTTTTAGCTTCTTTAAAAACTAAGTTTTGGCAATATATATATATATGCATAATATATATTTTATGATATAACAGCATGTATATCTATATATAAACAAAATAGACACATTTTAATGTTTCATTAATAATTTCCCAAACTTAAAAAATATATCTTAAACATGTCCCTAGAAAGCAGCAGGCATTAAGCGAATTCAGTAAAAGCACAGAAATATCTACCTTACAGTCATTATTTGATTTCTAGCCCAGATTTATATTGAGTCAAAGGTGTTACCATCTGTTTACTATTTGGTGGCCAGCCTTAAGTGAATTGGTAATATTAGTCCTGCTCATCCCTCGCTAACTCAGATCATATTAAAAAAGTGACTGCCACCAAATTAGAAATAACTGAGACCAATGATGGTCTAAATATCAGCTTGAAAGATTGTTGGAATCCACTGTTAAATGAGCATGGCAGCTTACATGTCACTTTTAAGGTCTGATACCATAGAAATGTCACAGAATTTCTGGTTGGTAATTTCAACATTGTTTTAGAAAATTAAAAAAGAAAGGTGTATAACAAAGAGGCAACTTTAAAGTTTTATAAGACTAGTAATGAAGTGCTTACAGCCACTTAAATATGGACTTGTTCATTCAGGATTATGAAGTTATAAGTTCATTTGAACATATTAATCACAATTATAAGTGATAAACAATATGAAATATATATTTATATATAATGATATATACACACGCATATAAACATACACATGAAACAGATCTGTGAAATAATGCCGATGTGTATTTCTCCTCCCCCTCTGAGCACTATTGCATACTCTCGGTGACAGTACAATGGAATATCTCACTGGATAATATTGTCTAAGGAGTGTTTGGAACAGATGCTACCGGGCATCAACCAGATCATCCCTTAGGACTAAGAATTGCTAAGAATGTTGCTAAAGAAAGGCTTCAGCTCTCAGCCATCAGGCAACAGTCAAGTCACATTCAATGACTGGCCAGACACGGGGATATGAACCCCTGGGTCCCTCACCCCCAGGGGGTATAATTCTTAATATGAGCTTCCCACTTCACAAGCTCTTTGTGGAACCAACCGAAGCCCCCATCAAGCGTTCATAACACAGATGTAGAGAACAAGCCGATGGTTACCAAGGCAGGACAATGGGGTGGGGTGGATTAAGGTGTTGGGACTGGCATGTATACACTGCTGTGCATAAAACAGGTAACTAATGAAAAGCTGGTGTACCAGACAGGGAGCTCAGTGCTCTCCCGTGATCTAAATGGCAAAGAAATCCAAAAAGGAAAGGATACATGTGTACTTATAGCAGATTCACTCTGCTGTAAGCAGAAGCCAACACAATATTGTAAAGCAATTATACTGCAATAGAAAGCCACATGCACCCAGTGTTCACTGCAGCCCTACTTACAACAGCCAGAAGCAATCTAAATGTCCATCAGCAGATGAATGGATAAAGAAAAGATGGTGCACACATACAATGGACTATTACTTAGCCTTTAAAAATAATGAAATTGGATCATTTGTAGAGATGTGAATGGACCT
The DNA here is from genome assembly GCF_019320065.1 of Cervus canadensis. Classification (NCBI taxonomy): domain Eukaryota; kingdom Metazoa; phylum Chordata; class Mammalia; order Artiodactyla; family Cervidae; genus Cervus; species Cervus canadensis. Next base: position 60,595,689 of record NC_057398.1, on the reverse strand, counting down.
AGAGTCTGTCATACAGAGTGAAGTCAGAAAAACTAGCATCATACTTTAATGCATACTTGTAGGATCTAGAAAAGTGGCACTGTTGAACCTCTTTGCAGGGCAGGAATAGAGAAGCAGATGTAGAGAACAGATGTGTGGACATGGGGCAGGAGGGAAGGGAGGTGGGGATGAATTGGGATAGTAGCATTGACATATTTACACCACCTTGTGTAAAATAATTAGTGGGAAGCTTCTGAATAGCACAGGGAGTTCAGCTCCACGCTCTGTGGTGACCTGAATGGGTGGGATGGAGGGCGGGAGGGAGATCCAAGAGGGAGGACACATATGTAAACATACAGCAGAAACTAACGCAACACTGTAAAGCAACTATACTTCAATTAAAAAAAAAATACCAGGGGAGTTTTAAGAGGTTCCCACCTTTAGTAAATATACAAATCCATTGTGACTGAATCAGTTCAGTTCAGTTCAGTCACTCAGTCATGTCCGACTCGTTGCGACCCCATGGACTGCAGCACTCCAGGCTTCCCTGTCCATCACCAACTCCTGAAGCTTTCTCAAACTCATGTCCGTTGAGTCGGTGATGTGATTGAATAGAAGGGTCTATTATATTGACTTTAAAAAATTAATAAAAAGAGTTCACGACAGAATTTTTCCCTTAGCTCACTCCTGCTTCCATCTCTTCTCTACCCTGGTATTGACTGCAGATGCATGCATGCTTGCTAAGTCGCTTCATTTGTGTCTGACTCTTTGTGACCCCATGGACTGTAGCCAGCCAGGCTCCTTTGGCCATGGGATTCTCCAAGCAAGAATATAGGAGTGGGTTGCCATGCCCTTCTCCAGGAGATCTTCCCAACCCAGGGATCAAACCTGTGTTTCTTAGGTCTCCTGAATTGGCAAGTGGGTTCTTTACCACTAGCACCACCTGGGAAGCCCACAGAAACATTCCCTAATAAATCACCTGCAGACTGATCTCCATCCCAGAGTCTGCTTCCTGTGAAAGCTGCAAGTGTTCTGACATATTCTGCCAATAATCTTCCCTTCTTAGTGCTAATCATGCCCTCTGCCATTAGGTGAGCTCACCATGGTTTTCATGTCTTCATTCAAGCCATTTATTGACATAGTTCTTAGAGAATTGTTTAGATGCATGACAAAAATTGTTCAACTAGTAACACAGACCCACAGAAAAGAATGTATCACAGTGGACTGAAAATTGAGTTTCTGGAGTTTGGAATCATTCAATAAAAATTAAGTAAACACTGAGTAATAAAAAACAGGCAACTAGAGATATGTGGGAGCCCTTTGACATTCTGAAGAACAGTGTGAACATCAAGGCAGCTTGAAAGGACTAGAAATTTCATCTGGAATTCAGAGCTTCAGGCATTTCAACGAGAACGAAAAAGGGGGATCAATGAGCGATGCTTGGACAGGATCACAACAGGACTACACTGACTTTACCCCAAATTGTACTGATTCAGTGAGTTCTCCCATATTCCTAGGACTGGATCACCCACTTTGAAAGAATAGTTGGCTATGTTAAACAGCAATGAAAAAAGAAGCTCAAAATTCTGGACACAGTGATCAATATGATGAAATATTTGCCTTCATGAAATTTAGTAAGTTTCAAAGGAAGTCATTTCAAGACTAACACATAACTTTTCTAAACAAAGTTATTTCATCTTAAATATACATATTCCTATTTTTATAGTTTCAATATGGTAAAAATAAATACATTAAAACTCTTGGTATACCACAATCCACTCAATTTATGAAGCTCTCTCTTCACTAATGATGGAATTAAATGATGCCAAATTACTGAAAATGTGTTCTTCCAAAAGCACCATCTGGATTCTTGACAGAGTATTGGCAGCTGGAATCTTAGTTCTTAAATTTAACAGTACTCTTGGGCCTCTAATTTGGTTAGTCCATTACGAGCTAGGTTAACCAACAAAGGGTCACTCTGCTTTGGTTATGTAACATTCTTTTCTCTTTCATTTTTAGAAAACAATGTTAGTTTCAAAATGCAAGAGATGAAATTCTCAACCATTCACTGTATTATATTTAATACTGTTGGTCCCTAAATACTTTCATATAGAAAAATGATATGAATTATTATTAATTCATTCAACTTTATTCATTTATGTAAGCTTCTAAACCCATGAGATCTGAGACCACTTTCTTTCATTCAATATTGTAAGACCAGCCCTTAGGATAGTGCCTATAACTTATTAAGAATTCATGCATTATTGAATATACAAAAAAAAAACTCCACAAATAAATGAATGGATAAGTGCATGAACTAATTCCTCTTTTATCTCCTCTTTTATCTCATGGGCCTGAGTTACTTGTGCATCACATGCATTTTCTTTTCAATTAACTAATTAATTTCAAAAGTAAACATGAGCTAAAACTTAATCAATCATGGCAAAGCAATACTTGTCCCCTAAGTATAAAGAAATAGCTTCAGGCAAAAGTTGACCTGAAAAAGATTTCATTGATTGTATCATAAATACACAGATTTTCATCTTGCACTGCCTGAAAAGATTCTAGTTTCGGTTTAAACTAATTTAGAAAAATCCTAACCATCCACAGTAATGTCTTCACAAGTTTTATTTATACAGCAGAGGTTTTCTTCTCCACAGTTGGAGGGGAAAAAAGCTAAATCAAAAATAATTTGAATTTTCTCTAAGGGAGAGGGAATTTTTAGTTGAGCAAATCATCCTAGGTAGAGATTTCCTGAGTATTTTATATCACTAGTTAACAAATCAAGGTCCAAAAAATTACCTGGGCAAAGTAAGAGAACAGAATTTCCATACCTTGTACAAATTATGTTTCCTGACTTACAAAGTCAAGACAGAAACAGCATTTAGAGGGACAATTCACTGTTGGTACAGGCCCTTAAAGAAATAACTTAAGAACTGTCATTGTTTGCAGATGGCATGATACCATACTTAGAAAATTGTGAAGATCCTACCAAAAAACTACTAGAGCATATCAATGAATTCAGTAAAGTTGCAGGATACAAAATCAATACACATATTTCTTGCATTTCTATACACTACCACAGAAAGATTAGAAAGAGAAATTAAGGAAACAATCCCTTTTATCACTGCATCAAAACGAGAAAAATACCTAGGACTCGATCTGCCTAAGGAGACAAAAGACCTGTGCTCTGAAAACTATCAGATGCTGATGAAAAAAACTGAAGACGACACAAACAGATGGAAAGAAACACTATGTTCTTGGATTGGAAGTGCCAACATTGTCAAAATGACTAGATGACCCAAATCCATCTAGAGATTCAAATTATCAATACCATTATTTTTTCACAGAACTAGAACAGAAATTTTAAAAATCTGTATGGAGTCACAGAAGTCCCCAAAAAGCAATCTCATAGAAGAAAAATAGAGCTGGAGGTATCAGACTCCCACACTTCAGACAATACTAAAAAGCTACAGTCATCAAAAGATTATGGTACTGGCACAGAAATATAGAGCAATAGGGCAGGACAGAAATTCCGGAAATAAAGCACACACCCAAAGCTAGTTAACCTATGACAAAGGAGGCGACACTATACAATGGAGAAAACAGAGTTTCTTCAGGAAATGATGTTGGGAAAATCAGACAGCTGCATGATACTATGAAAGAATGAAATTATAACATTCTTTAATACCATATACAAAAATAAACTCAAAATGGAGTAAAGACCTAGATGTAAGACCTGATGCTATAAAAGTCTTAGAGCAATATACAGGCAGAACACTTTGACATAAATTGCAGAATATCTTTCTCTGTCTCCTGGAGTACTGGAAATAAAATCAAATGGAACCTAGTTAAACTGAAAATCTTTTGGAAGATGAAGTAAAACATTAACAAAGCAAAAAGACAACCCACACAATGGGAGAAAATATTTGCAAACAGTGCAGTGAACAAAGGATTAATCTTCAAAATTTACAAATAGCTCATGCAGCTCTAAATCAAAACAAATAACCCAATCAAAAATGGTCAGAAAAAATAAGCAGATATTTTTCCAAAGAAGATATACAGATGGCCAAGAGGCACATGAACAGATGCTCAACATTGCTAATTATTAGAAAAAGGAAAACAAAACTACAATCAGCTAACACCTCGCATCAGTCAGAGTGGCCATAATTAAAAAGTCTAAGGACAATAAATTCTGGAGAGAAAGTAGAAAAAAGGAAACCCTTCCCCACTGTTCAGTTCAGTTCAGTCGCTCAGTCATGTCCGACTCTTTACGACCCCATAAATCGCTGCACGCCAGGCCTCCCTGTCCATCACAAACTCCCGGAGTTTAATCAAACTCATGCCCATCGAGTCGATGATGCCATCCAGCCATCTCATCCTCTGTCGTCCTCTTCTCCTCCTGCCCCCAATCCCTCCAAGCATCAGCGTCTTTTCCAAAGAGTCAACTCTTAACATGAGGTGGCCAAAGTATTGGAGATTCAGCTTCAGCATCAGTCCTTCTAATGAACACCCAGGACTTATCCCCTTCAGGATGGACTGGTTGGATCTCCTTGCAGTCCAAGGGACTCTCAAGAGTCTTCTCCACCACCACAGTTCAAAAGCATCAATTTTTCTGTGCTCAGCTTTCTTCACAGTCCAACTCTCACATCCATACATGACCACTGGAAAAACCATAGCCTTGACCAGACGGACCTTGTTGGCAAAGTAATGACTCTGCTTTTTAATATGCTATCTAGGTTGGTCATAACTTTCCTTCCAAGTAGTGAGCATCTTTTAATTTCATGGCTGCAGTCACCATCTGCAGTGATTTTGGAGCCCCCAAAAATAAAGTCTGACACTGTTTCCACTGTCTCCCCACCTATTTCCCATGAGGTGATAGAACCAGATGCCATGATCTTAGTTCTGAATGTTGAGCTTTAAGCCAACTTTTTCACTCTCCTCTTTCACTTTCATCAAGAGGCTCTTTAGTTCTTCTTTGCTTTCTGCCATAAGGGTGGTATCATCTGCATATCAGAGGTTATTGATATTTCTCCTGGCAATCTTAATTCCAGCTTGTGCTTCTTCCAGCCCAGCGTTTCTCATGATGTACTCTGCATATAAGTTAAATAAGCAGGGTGACAATATACAACCTTGACGTCCTCCTCTTCCTATTTGGAACCAGTCTGTTGTTCCATGTCCAGTTCTAACTGTTGCTTTCTGATCTGCATATAGGTTTCTCAAGAAGCAGGTCAGGTGGTCTGATATGTCCATCTCTTGAAGAATTTTCCACAGTTTATTGTGATCCACACAGTTGAAGGCTTTGGCGTAGTCAATAAAGCAGAAATAGATGTTTTTCTGGAACTCTCTTGCTTTTTCGATGATCCAGCGGATATTGGCAATTTGATCTCTGGTTCCTCTGACTTTTCTAAAAAGTTCTAAAAAAGCTTTTCTAAAAAAGCTTGAACATTTGGAAGCTCTCGGTTCACGTGTTGCTGAAGCCTGGCTTGGAGAATTTTGAGCATTACTTTACTAGCATGTGGGATGAGTGCAATTGTGCGGTAGTTTGAGCATTCTTTGGGATTGCCTTTCTTAGGGACTGGAATGAAGTGGGATGTAAATGTATACAACCAGTAGGAGAAGAGTGTGCGTGCATGCGTGTCAAGTTGCTTCAGTCATGTCTGACTCTTTGTGACCTTATTGTTCGTAGCCCACCAGGCCCTCTGTCCATGGGATTTTCCAGGCAAGAACACCAGAGTGTGTTGCCAAGTTCTCGCCCAGGAGATCCTCCCAACCCAGGGATCAAACCCGTGTCTCTTATGTATCCTGCATCAGCAGGTGGCTTCTTTTCCACTAGCACCAGGTGGGAAGCCTGGAGAACAGCATGGAGTCTCCTTGAAAAACTAAAGCTAAATCTACCACATGTTCCAGAAATCTTACTGCTGAACATATATCCAGAGAAAACCATAATTCAAAAGGATACATGCAAGCTCAATGTTTGTTGCAGCACTGTTTACATTAGCCAAGACATGGAAGCAACTTAAGTGTTCATCAACAAAGGAATGGATAAAGATATGGTATATATATCAAGTGGGATATTACTCAGTCATTAAAAAGAATGAAATAATGCCATTTGCAACAACAGGGATGGACATGGAGATTTTCATACTACATTTAGTATGAAAGCCAAACAGAGGAAAACAAGTATCATATATCACTGTTATGTGGAATCAAAAAACAACCAAAAAAAGGTACAGATGAACTTATTGACAAAACAGAAACAGACTCACAGACTTAAGAAAATAAACTTATGATTACCAAAGGGGAAAGGTGGTGCGCCAAGGGATAAATTGGGAATTTGGGATTGGCATACACACAGTTCTATATTTAGAATAGATAACCAACAAGAACCTACTTTATAGCACATGGAACTCAGCCCAGTATTATTTCATGACCTAAATGGGAAAAGAATTTGAAAAAGGATACACATATAACAAACTAACACAACATTGTTAGTCAACTATACTGCAATATAAAATAAAATTACAAAAGAACTACTTTAAGAGGCTAGCACTCAAGATTAGAAATTCAACTTCTTCTTTTTCAATGATTCTAGAGTATATCTAGCTCTTAGAAATCTATTTTAAATAATTTCAAAAGATGTATCCATAAATCATAAAGTCAGCTAGTTATATTTCACTCAGTGCTGGTCATGTCCATTAAATACACATTTATACTGTGCTGCTGTAAAATGAAAGCCAGAATGTGGGAGTTTAGGTAGTACTGGCCTAGTCTGTCCTTGGCCGGAGAAAAGAGCTGGCTTTCCTTGACTCCAAAAGGAAGACACACCTCTCTGGTGGCTATTATTTTCCTCTCTCGCTGTTTCTCAAGGCAAGGCTGGAAACAGCTTTCAATTCCAGCTCTTTGACTGTTTAAGGATTTTGGCAGGTTTCCCCACCCCTCTCTTTTTTAATGTTAAGCAATTAATTAGCATTAATTAGAATCAATACCTTACTGGAGACTATTATTTCTGCATTGTCATAAAGGTCTAGGGTTATAAGGAACGAATTTTTTCTTATATATTTTCATTGATTTCATTCTTAGGTGACAAATTTAGTTTAAAATTCTAAGCTACTATATTTTAGTTGTAAATTTCTCAGGGCACTTTTAGTACAATCTTGGCCTATGTATGGCCCTCCATTTAAAACTATAGGTTTTCTCTATCAGATGGATAACTTGTGACAACCTACTGGATAGCTCAGGAAACGCTACTCATTGTCCTGTGGTGACCTAAAGGGGAAGGAAATCCAGGAAGAGGGCATATATGCATACAGGCGGCAGATTCACTCGGCTTACAGCAGAAACTAACATAGCATTGTAAAGCAACTATACTCCAATAAAAATAAAAAATAAAACTATATGTTTTCTACAGCTACAAGTACCCTCATTAAGCAAGTAGAGTTTATCTTTTGTTCCAAGTCGGAAATATTGTATTTTCACATGTCTTAGAGCACTGACCTTGTTCTTGTCCTAGTATGGCCCCTTGTTATTTTCAGACTAATTCTAATATTTCTATTAGAATTTAGTTTCTTGTAGGCAGGAACACTGTTTCATTACATTATGCACTGCAGCACTAAACAAGATCTGAACTACCTAGTAGGATCAACAAAATGTGGAAAGGAATCAATTATTTTACCAAAATAATCTATTACTTTTTTGCATAGAGGCTGCATAGAAGAAGAAATTTTATGATTTTCACTAACTTGCAAATTTCAAAATTCAAACAAAAGTATGTATTTGTTTGTACATATCTTATGATTCTATATGGAAAACATATTCATTAATTATAAATGAAATCTTTGTAGCAAATTGTGCTAACCAATGTCTAGGAAAATGATATATGTCAATGTTCTATCACAAGGTACTCACTGCATCTGACTCTATTACCTGGGATTAAATGTTCCATAATACATATCATATCTATCATTCAGGAATTTGTCGTATTATTATGTAAATGAATTGATTCTTATATTTAAATAAACCAATCAATAGCGATTCTGAATGGAAGATGAAGAGAAAAATAAACCATAGCTTTGTCAGCAGATTTTGTGCTTAGACTTCTTTTCTGATTCCAGACATACAATTGCAGAGAAACAAATGTTCTACTTCCTTGCAAAGAAAGAGTTAACTGAAATTCTTCACCACTTGCTAAAAAGAACAAGCAGCGGGTCAAGGAGACCTCTCCATAACAGGCAACCAAATACAAGTCAGTGGTGCAATTAAGAGCATTGAAATTTCAAGGGAACTGTGTGTGTCTTAAATAAACAAATCAATAAACTGTACTTATTCTCTGAGTTTGAATTGGTTCTAACTGAGATAAAATGATCTAAAATACCAAATTGCTTAACTATATGTTTTAAATTTTATTTCTCTAGTTCAAACGGCACTACAGCTCTATATAAAATCTTTAATATTTTTATAACAGAAAGCTCAGTACATACTGTATTAACTAGTGAACTATCAATAATATTTAGTTACTTAAGACTGGAAGCCTCACAGATTATGAAAATTATAATAAAGTCCTAAATGTGCTTGCACTTTAAGGATTTTACTCTAAGAAAACTAAATAATTAGCATTTATACCGTCTTTAGTCCATAAATGACCTACACTCTCAAAGCACAGATTTTACAATAATTTTCTCAGATGCAATTCAATAGTATCCTAGATATTTGAAAGTATAGCTGGCAGTGCTTCTGGCATTTGCCAGTTTTGGTTTTATTGTTTGCAATTATGTTTGGTATTTTATCATGTATTTGTTAGATATTGTTGTTAAAGCAGATACTTTTCTGTTAAATGCCATGTTAAACATGAAAAAGAACCTGTGTAATAAAAAATACAGATATAAAGAAATTTTTTCAAAATTTTCCATTTTTAAATTAAAAAGTAAAAAGCTTACTTACCATCACTATAAAGTAGATATATCAATACATAAGGCATAGTTAACCTCCTGTAATTTTATCTAACAGTCCCTTCCTAACTTCATATTGAGTTTCTACAGAGCACAGGAAAATGGAAGCTTGAAGGAAAAAACCTACTGAGTTCCAGTAATAGTGAAATTGAAACAAATATGTCCATTAGTGTGAATTCCTTTGTAAGGAAATTTGGATTAAAGTCTAGAAAGATTTAGATTGTTAACAACATCAATAAAATACACATATAAGGTCAGGTGAAAAAAGTGTCTCTGATTAAAACATTGTTGTTGTTATTCAATTGCCATGTCATGTCTGACTGCAGCCTTGTGAACGGCAGCATGCCAAACTTCCCTGTCCTTCATCATCTCCCTGAGCTTGCTCAAACCCATGACTGTGGCTCAGATCAGGAACCCCTTATTGCCAAATTCAGACTTAAATTGAAGAAAGTGGGGAAAACCACTAGACCATTCAGGTATGACCTAAATCAAACCCCTTATGATTATACACTAGAAGTGAGAAATAGATTAAAGGACTAGATCTGATAGACACAGTGCCTGATGAACTATGGATGGAAGTTTGTGACACTGTACAGGAGACAGGGATAAAGACCATCCCCAAGAAAAAGAAATGCAAAAAAGGCAAAATGGCTGTCTGAGGAGGCCTTACAAATAGCTGTGAAAAGAAGAGAAGCCAAAAGCAAAGGAAAAAAGGAAAGATACACCCTTTTGAAGGCAGAGTTCCAAAGAATAACAAGGAGAGATAAGAAAGCCTTCCTCAGCGATCAATGCAAAGAATAGAGGAAAACAAGAGAATGGGAAAGACTAGAGATCTCTTTAAGAAAATTAGAGCTACCAAGGGAACATTGCAAAGATGGGCTCAATAAAGGACAGAAATGGTATGGAACTAACAGAAGCAGAAGAGATGGCAAGAATACACAGAATAACTGTACAGAAAAGGTCTTCATGACCCAGATAATCATGATGGTGTGATCACTCACCTAGAGCCAGACATCCTGGAATGCAAAGTCAAGTGGGCCTTAGGAAGCATCACTATAAACAAAGCTAGTGGAGGTGATGGAATTCCAGTTGAGCTATTTCAAATCCTGAAAGATGATGCTGTGAAAGTGCTGTACTCAATATGTCAGGAAATGTGGAAAACTCAGTAGTGGCCACAGGACTAGATACGGTCAGTTTTCATTCCAATCCCTAAAAAAGGCAATGCCAAAGAATGCTCAAACTACCGCACAATTGCACTCATTTCACATGCTAGTAAAGAAATGCTCAACATTCTCCAAGCCAGGCTTCAGCAATATGTGAACCGAGAACTTCCAGATGTTCAAGCTGGTTTTAGAAAAGTCAGAGGAACCAGAGATCAAATTGCCAACATCCTCTGGATCATCGAAAAAGCAAGAGAGTTCCAGAAAAACATCTATAACTGCTTTACTGACTATACCAAAGCCTTCAACTGTGTGGATCACAATAAACTGTGGAAAATTCTGAAGGAGATGGGAATACCAGACCACCTGACTTGCCTCTTGAGAAACCTATATGCAGGTCAGGAAGCAACAGTTAGAACTGGACATGGAACAACAGACTGGTTCCAAATAGGAAAAGGAGTACGTCAAGGCTGTATATTGCTACCCTACTTATTTAACTTATATGCAGAGTACATCATGAGAAATGCTGGGCTGGATGAAACACAAGCTGGAATTAAGATTGCCGGGATAAATATCAATAACCTCTGATATGCAGATGACACCACCCTTATGGCAGAAAGCAAAGAAGAACTAAAGAGCCTCTTGATGAAAGTGAAAGAGGAGAGTGAAAAAGTTGGCTTAAAGCTCAACATTCAGAAAACTAAGATCATGGCATCTGGTCCCATCACTTCATGGCAAATAGATGGGGAAACAGTAAAAACAGTGGCTGACTTTGTATTTGGGGGCTCCAAAATCACTGCAGATGGTGACTGCAGCCATGAAATTAAAAGACGTTTACTCCTTGAAGGAAAGTCATGAAACCTAGACAGCATATTAAAAAGCAGAGACATTACTTTGTCCACAAAGGTCCATCTAGTCAAGGCTATGGTTTTTCCAGTAGTCATGTATGGACATGAGTATTGGACTATAAACAAAGCTGAGCACAGAAGAATTGATGCTTTTGAAGTGTGGTGTTGGAGAAGACTCCCTTGGTGTTGGAGAAGAGTCCCTTGGACTACAAGGAGATCCAACCAGTTCATCCCAAAGGAAATCAGTCCTGAATATTCACTGGAAGGACTGATGTTGAAGCTGAAACTCCAATACTTTGTCCACCTGATGCAAAGAGCTGACTCATTTGAAAAGACCCTGATGCTGGGAAAGATTGAGGGCAGGAGGAGAAGGGGATGACAGAGGATGAGATGGTTGGATGGCATCACCGACTTCATGGACATGAGTTTGAGTAAGCTCCGGGAGTTGGTGATGGACAGGGAGGCCTGGCGTACTATGGTTCACGTGGTCGCAAAGAGTCGGACACAACTGAGTGACTGAAATGAACTGATGTTAACATTTAAAGTACGTAATGCTGATAAAACTGGAGTAATTACTTAAATTATACTTTCTCATTGTACAGTAGATATTCTCTATGTGTGCCCTGATGTTCTTTTTTATACTTTATATTATTGCAATTTTCCATCACATAGAAGGAAGAGAAAATAATATTGTTAATGCTCATATCCCTATAATCTAGATTGGGCAACAGTGATAGTTTATTATATTTACTCCTCTGTATTTTATGAAATATTTTAAAAATATTACAGATACTACAATTTCATCCCTAAATATTTTAATGTATAACTCAAAAAATATAATTCTACATGGCCAAACTCTTATGTTCACTACCAACAAGCTTAAAAATAGTCCCTTACTATCATAAATAACCAATTAAAATTCAAATTTTCCAAACTGTCCTAATAGTCTTGTACAGCTGTTTTGTTCCAGCTGTGATCAAATTAAGACTATAAATTTAATGTACTGTAATTTTTATATCTCTTAAATTTTAACAATTACTTTTCTCCACTTCCAGCTCTCACTCTAGAGAGCTTGCAAGTTGTCCTTTAGAAGGTACCAATTCTGGATTCATCAGGTAGTTTACTCATGTTATCATTTAATAAGTTCATTTTTGTAGTTTGTATATGGAGAATTTAATATATATTCTTTACAAAGTATGTAGATCTATGAGATGAATCAGATTCAGGTTAAATATGATAGAAAGATTACTTTATAGCTGGCAGTGGAAGTCAGAGGAGTGATAAATTTAGGGGAGGAGGGATTACTGAAATTGGGAGGAGGGACAGATTCTGTGGGACAGACAGTGGTCTATTTTGTTTCTAGATGTTAGTTATGCATGACTGTCCAGAATTGGGAACATTAATTAATCTGTGAACTTTTAATTTTAAAATGTTCATTTTAAAATTGTTTTAGAAAGAAAAAAGAATATCACATATGCTCCTAATCTATAGCATCGTGTCATTAAGTACAAAATGCTCAGTTATTCTAATAGTTTTTCTAAAATGATCACACTGAAGCTGTGACAGGCTTAACTTTCCCTTACATAATTTTTTTCCCTTATGGACAGGCAGCTATTTGTGGAATGATGTTTTGGTGCCCTGAACATATCAAGTTTACCATTAGTCTTACATCAAATAATTTTAGTAACCACTGATGTTCCTTGCCTAAATCTATTAATCAATTTCTTTATTCATTAACTGTAACAAAATGGTGTTTATTCTCCTATAGTTTCTAAAAGTTTATACACAAATAAAAAGCAAATACAAGCCACTACTTATATGTGTCAATATATAGAAAGATTTGTCTTATACATATGCATATGTACACATACAAGTGCATGTTTTAACTCCCCCCTTATAAAAACCCATTATACTATAAATTTCATATTGCATGTCTTATGCAATATGACATATGAAAATCCAAGTGTGTTAGTATATACAATTCACATTTTTTTAATGAATCCACAACAGTATAGGTATACAATCATTTATTCAGCCATTATTTTTCCCATTTTATGGGAAAATCTGTATACAAACACACACACACATATATATTCTTAATCTTTGAAGGATTGATGTATTTTAAACCTTTTTAGATATTTTCATCTTGCTTTCCAAAAAAAAAAGAAAAATTTAGAACCAAGTTTATTTTTTCTATTGGTGTTTTAGAAAAGCTATTTATCTTATACCAACTGGTACAAAATGATATTTTATTATTACTTTCTCTAATAGTTTGAGAATCTCTACTTTTATTTGCAGAATAGTTATATTTGTTTGTTATTAGCCTGGTTAAATTCTTTGCCTTCTGTATCATGATTTATTTATACTTTTACACTCAACTGATAAGAAATCTTTACAAACAGCATTGTCAAGATATAGAATCCTAGCTTTCAAGTATTTTTTAGAAAAATTTTAAGTCTTTTTAATGAGTTTCTAAGAATCCATTTTAGTGATACGAAACCTGATGCCTCTCTGATTTTTAAACTCTGTTAAGTAACAGTTATTGTTTTTTTTTTCTTGATGGACTCATGGAGAATTTCAACTTTATCGCTGGAGTTCAGAAATTTCACAAAAATTAAAATGAGCCTCTCTTTATTATTTATACCTACTCAATATTTGACTATCTTAATTCTAAATACTCGTGTCTTTACTTCCTTTAATTATTTCCTTCTAATTTCTTTCTTTTTAACTCTCTAAAATTCCTAATTGGCTATAGTCTGCCTTTTGACTTAATCCTTTAATTTTTAAGAATTCTGCATTTTTTATGACATTCTACGTTTTTGCTTTTCTTTTTAGTGTGGTCTAGGAAATGACCTCACGTTTATCTTTCCACTACCTACTTTGTCCCTAAGCTATGTTCACTCCTTAATGTAACAATTTTACTAATATTTTAAACGTCAACACTCATTCCTTGTTCATTGTTCATGAATATTTACTGAATGCATGAGGAATGTATTGGAGACTAAGAGGTATAAGCAGAACACTGTATGCAGTGACGCACAGTGACCCTACTCTGAGAGCCCATCTGAGGATGAGAGCATTGCCTTGATGCAGGTGTGCAGCCGCAGAGTGAGAAAAGATTATTTATTGAAAATGCAGACTCCGGTATTCTTGCCTGGAAAATTCCACGGACAGAGGAGCCTGGTGGGCTGCAGTCCATGGGGTCACATGACTGGGCACACACACAGGAGAGGGGTGGAGGGGAATGGAAACGGGTTGCTAGCAATAAACAGAGGTAGAACTAAAAAAAAAACAAAACAAAACACGAAAATGAAGAGTGCCTATGTCAGAATGGAGGAGCTCACAACAGATAAAATTGTGTATGTGCTTGCTAGTTGATAAATCTCAGCTATGTCCTATGTGTACAACATCTGATGAGATGTTCAGCAAAGCTGTAATTAATTACTGATAAGAGAAATGAATCTCAGAAGGGAAATCCCTAACATCACTGAAATTTCTAATTCTCTTTTATCTGCTTGTTTCCTTTTCTTTCAAATAAACCACAATTCCCAGTGATCTCTGGGAGAGTGATAATGCCATTTGATAATCTAGAAAGGAAGAAGAGAAAAACTGATACTGCCTGGACATGAAGAAAACTGGTATGAAGAAAGTCACCTTTTCAAAAATGGATACATGTCTTTCCATATAGCAAAAATAAAATAAACAAAAACAGAAAAGGGATGAAACTACTGAAACAGAGAAAGAGAAGACAATGTGTACGATAGGCAACAGTCAGAAAGATAATGAAAAGAAACAGCCCCAGGACATCACTTGTCTTAGCAACATAGTCCCGTCTGCTCTCTAAATTCTATGCCTTCAAAAGCAGGAAGTGAAGTGAAGTGAAGTCGCTCAGTCGTGTCTGACTCTTTGTGACCCCGTGGACTGTAGCCCACCAGGCTCCTCCGTCCATGGGATTCTCCAGGTAAGAATACCGGAGTGGGCTGCCATTTCCTTCTCCAGGGGATCTTCCCGACCCAGGGATCGAACCCAGGTCTCCCGCACTGCAGGCAGACGCTTTACCCTCTGAGCCACCAGAGAAAGAAAGCAAGAGTGAAGAGGAAACCCCTAAAGCCACAGTGCCCTTGCTAAGATTGCTCTTCCTCTGGTAGGCAGAAAGGATAGTTAGGGTGTCTGGGATGCCCACGGACACACTGCTATATTTTAAATGGGTAATCAGCAAGGACCTACTGTATAGGTCCTTGCTCAATGTTATGTGGCAGGGAACCCTGCTCAATGTTATGTGGCAGCCTGGATCGAAAGGCAGTTTGGGGGAGAATGGGTACATGTGAATGTATGGCTGAGTTGCTCTGCTGTGCACCTGAAACTATCACAACATTGTTAATCAGCTATTCTACAGTAAAAAGTTAAAAGTTTAAAAAATATAAAAATGCCATCTTAACTTTTCAAATATAAAAAATCATACCTTCCACTGGCTTCTGAGAAGTGCCAGGACTCCCAATGTTATCCATTACAGGTCAAAACAAGGCATTGGAAAGAACAATGAATTTAAAATGAGCTATGGGTTGTGGCTGTAGCTAGAACACAGCCTCTGAAATGGATTCCAAAGATCCATGACTTCTTCATCCATTTCCTCATATCTGTGCCTTTGGGCAATCCACCCTCCCTCCCCTTTCCTGTTTATTCCATCAATATTCATAGCCTCTTCAGTAAAACCTGGCTTAAAGATGCTGAGCACTATTGCATCATAGTTAGTTCAGTCGCTCAGTCGTGTCCGACTCTTTGCAACCCAATGAATCGCAGCACGCCAGGCCTCCCTGTCCATCACCAACTCCCGGAGTTTACCCAAACTCATGTCCATTGAGTTGGTGATACCATCCAACAATCGCATCCTCTGTCGTTCCCTTCTGCTCCTGCCCCTAAACTTTCCCAGCATCAGAGTCTTTTCCAATGAGTTAACTCTTCACATGAGGTGGCCAAAGAATTGGAGTTTCAGCTTCAAAATCAGTCCTTCCAATGAACAAAAAGGACTGATCTCCTTTAGGATGAACTGGTTGGATCTCCCTGCAGTCCAAGGGACACTCAAGAGTCTTCTCCAACACCACAGTTCAAAAGCAGCAATTCTTCGGCACTCAGATTTCTTTACAGTCTAACTCTCGCATCCATATATGACTACTGGAAAAACCATAGCCTTGATTAGACGGACCTTTGTTGGCAAAGTAACATCTCAGCTTTTTAATATGCTGTTCAGGTTGGTCAAACTTTTCTTCCAAGTAGTAAGTGTCTTTTAATTTCATGGCTTCATTCACCATCTGCAGTGATTTTGGAGCCCCCAAAAATAAAGTCAGCCACTGTTTCCACTGTTTCCCCATCTATTTCCCATGAAGTGATGAGACCGGATGCCATGATCTTAAGTTTTCTGAATGTTGCGGTTTAAGCCAACTTTATCGCTTTACTAGTGTGTGAGATGAGTGCAATTGTGCGGTAGTTTGAGCATTCTTTGGCATTGCCTTTCTTTGGGATTGGAATGAAAACTGACCTTTTCCAGTCCTGTGGCCACTGCTGAGTTTTCCAAATTTGTTGACATATTGAGTGCCACACTGTCACAACATCATCTTTTAGGATTTGAAATAGCTCAACTGGAATTTCGTCACCTCCACTAGCTTTGTTTATAGTGATGCTTCCTAAGGCCCACTTGACTTTGCATTCCAGGATGTCTGGCTCTGGGTGAGTGATCACACCATCGTGATGATCTGGGTTGTGAAGAAATTTTTGTATAATTTCTCTGTGTATTCTTGCCACCTCTTCTTAATATCTTCTGGTTCTGTTAGTTCCATACAATTTCTGTCCTTTATTGAACGCATCTTTGCATGAAATGTTCCCTTGGTATCTCTAATTTTCTGGAAGAGATCTCTAGTATTTCCCATTCTATTCTTTTCCTCTATTTCTTTGCACTGATCACTAAGGAAGGCTTTCTTATCTCTCCTTATTCTTCAGAACTCTGCATTCAAAAGGGTGTATCTTTCCTTTTCTCCTTTGCTTTTCACTTCTCTTCTTTTCACAGCTATTTTCTCTGTTGCATTTCTTTTTCTTGGGGATGGTTTTGATCCCTGTCTCCTGTAAAATGTCATGAACCTTCATCCATAGTTCATCAGGCACTCTGTCTATGAGATCTAGTCCCTTAAATCTATTTCTCACTTCCACTGTTTAATCATAAAGGATATGATTTAGGTCATACCTGAATGTTCTAGTGGTTTCCCCCACTTTCTTAATTCTGAATTTGGCAATAAGGAGTTCATGATCTGAGCCACAGTCAGCTCCCGGTCTTGCTTTTGCTGACTGTATAGAACTTATTCATCTTTGGCTGCAAAGAATATAATCAATCTGACTTCAGAATTGACCGTCTGGTGATGTCCATGTGTAGAGTCTTCTCTTGTGTTGTTGGAAGAGGGTGTTTGCTATGACCAGTGCATTCTTTTTGGTAAAACTCTATTAGCCTTTGCCCTGCTTCATTCTGTAGTCCAAGGCCAAATTGGCCTGCTACTACAGGTGTTTCTTGACTTCTTACTTTTGGAGTTTCTTGACTTCTTACTTTTGCATTCCAGTCCCCTATAATGAAAAGGACATCTTTTTTGGGTGTTAGTTCTAAAAGGTCTTGTAGGTCTTCATAGAACCATTCAACTTCAACTTCTTCCATGTTACTGGTCGGCGCATAGACTTGGATTACTGTGATATTGAATGGTTTGCCTTGGAAATGAACAGAGATTATTCTGTCGTGTTTGAGATTGCATCCAAGTACTGCATTTCAGACTCTTTTGTTGACTATGATGGCTACTCCATTTCTTCTAACGGATTCCTGCCAACAGTAGTAGATATAATGGTCATCTGAGTTAAATTCACCCATTCCAGTCCATCTTAGTTCGCTGATTGCTAAAATGTTGATGTTCACTCTTGCCATCTCCTGTTTAACCATTTTCAATTTGCCTTGATTCATGAACCTAACATTCCAGGTTTCTATGCAATATTGCTCTTTACAGCATCGGACCTTGCTTCTATCACCAATCACATCCACAACTGCGTGTTGTTTTTGCTTTGGCTCCATCTATTTATTCTTTCTGGAGTTATTTCTCCACTGATCTCCAGTAGCATATTGGGCACCTAATGACCTGGGGAGTTCCTCCTTCAGTGTCCTATCATTTTGCCTTTTCATACTGTTCATGGGGTTCTCAAGGCAGGAATACTGAAGTGGTTTGCCATTCCCTTCTCCAGTGGACCACATTCTGTCAGACCTCTCCACCATGACCCGTCCGTCTTGGGTGGCCGCACACGGCATGACTTAGTTTCATTGAGTTAGACAAGGCTGTGGTCCATGTGATCAGATCGGCTAGTTGTCTGTGTTTGTGGCTTCAGTCTGTCTCCCCTCTGATGCCCTCTCTCATCGTCTACCGTCTTACTTGGGTTTCTCTTACCTTGGACGAGGGGTATCTCCTCACAGCTGCCGCCCCTGACCTTGGACGTGGGGTAGCTCTTCTTGGCCGCTACTGCACTGCGCAGCTTCTGCTCCTGCATCTTATACTCAAACAATTCCTGACTGTATCAGTCATCACGAGAAATACAATTGTCCTCGGCTTCCTTCATCTCTTATCAGATATTTATCTCCTGATCCCTAAACCCTTTCACCCTGCACTGTAGAACACAGAGTTCATTATTAGAAAAATCTACCAGATCATTTTTATTGTTCCTGTAAATATTCACTTCTGATACCTGACTCCTCCCTGAAGTCCAGACTTCCCTTGCAGCTCTCTCAATTTTCTTACCTATATCCCTTATCCTACTAGGCCTGAAGGTGATGAAGGTGTCCTTGCTTCACATCATTTCTTCCAACCTTACACACACTCACTTTTAAAAAACTGTAGATTTGAGGCTCTGTTAGATTATCTCACCTACCGTCCTTCTTTGCTACATCATGTGGAGACTTCAGTTCACTCCCTTTGTTCCTTCAAGATTGTAGCTTCTAATATAATCTCCACAATCATTCTCATAACTTTAATAAGTTTTAAATCAACATATAAGTAGTTTTTCTAACCCACTGGCTCTGAATGCTTGACCTTCACTCCAATGATTACCTTATTCACAGTCTCTCTACCTCACCTCACAATGGTCCAAATGGCCATTATCAAAAAGCATACAAATATACCAAGAAGAAAAGAGAGAGAACACAAATTAAATGAAAAAAGATACATAACAACTGATATATGGAAAATTATAAGAGAATACTATGAACAATTACATGCTAACACATCTGATGGCCTAAAAGAAATGGACAAGTTTCTAGAAACATACAGCAAGCACACCAAAATTTAATAAAGAAGAAATACATCATTTGAACAGACTGATAACAAGGAGTGAGATAGAATCTGTAGTTTAAAAAAAACTCCCTACAAACAAAAGTGCAGGACCATGCCTGGCTGGATGAATCACAAGCTGGAATCAAGACTGCCAGGAAAAATATCAACAACCTCAGATATGCAGATGGTACCATTCTAATGGCAGAAAGCAAAGAATAACTAAAGAGACTCTTGATGAAGTTGCAAGAGGAGAATTAAAAAGCCGGCTTAAAACTTGGCATTCAAAAACTAAGGTCATGGCATCTGGTCCATCACTTCATTGTAAATAGATGGGGAAACCATGAAAACAGTGGCAGATTTTATTTTCTTAGGCTCCAAAATAATTGCAGATGGTGACTGCAGCCATGAAATTAAAAGATGCTTGCTCCTTGGAAGAAAAGCTATGACAAACATAGACAGCATATAAAAAAGTAGAGACATTATTTTGCTGACAAAGGTCCAGCTAGTCAAAGATGCTTTTTCCAGTAGTCAAGTATGGATGTGAGAGTTGGGCCATAAAGAAGGCTGAGGACTGAGGAATTAAAGCTTTTGAACTGTGGTGTTGGAGAAGTCTCTTGAGAGTCCCTTTGACAGCAAGGAGATTGCAAAGAGTTGGACATGACTTACTAACTGAACAACAAAAGCAATACAGCTTCACAGACGAATTCTATCAAACATACAAAAACCTTATACTGATTCTTTTCAAACCTTCCAAAAAATTAAAGAGGGGGGAATACGCCCAAAGACTTTTTATGAAGCCACAATCACCCTGAAACCAAAAACCAGAGGTATAACCAAAAAATAAAACAACAGGCCAATATCTTTGATGAATATAGATCCAAAAATTCTTGACAAAATATTAACCAACTAAATCCAACCACACATCAAAGAGATTGTATATCAAGTCAGACTCATCCAAGATTCATAAGGGTAGGTCAACATACACAAATCAATCAACATGACACAACACATAAACAAAAGGGAAAAAATGGCATGATCATCCCAATAGATGCATAAAAAACATTTGACAACATTCAACACCCATTCATGATTTAAAAAAAAACAAAAACTCTTACCAAAGTGGGTGTAGAATAACATAACTCAATATAATAAAAGACATTTATAACAAACCCAAAGCCAATAAAATACTAAATGATGAAAATCTCAAAACATTCCCACTAAAATCTGGAACAAGACAAGGATGTTCACTCTCATTTCTTCTTTTCAAGATAGTATCAGAAGTCCCAGCCACAGCAGTCAGACAAGAAATAAAAGGTATCCAAATTAAAAAAGAGGTAAAACTGCCATTATATGCAGATGATATGATACTATATATAGAAAAACCTAAAGACTCCACACAGAAACTACCAGAACTGATAAATTCAACAAGGTAGCAAGATAAAAGATTAACATACAGAAATAGATTGCATTTCTTTACACCAACAACAAAATATTAGAAAGGCAATTAGAAAAACAGTAAAATCATATGCCCCAAAACAAAATACTTAGGAATAAACCTGACAAAAAGGATGAAAGAGTTAAATATGTTAAGAAGTATAAACATTAATAAATGAGACTGAAGATAACTTAAATAAATGAAAAAATATCCCATGCTCTTGAAAAATTGTGTGTACATGCTTAGTCACTTAGTCATGTTCAACTCTTTGCGACCCCAAGGGCTGTAGCCTGCCAAGCTCCTCCATCCATGGAATATTCCAGGAAAGAATACTTTAGTGGGTTGCCATTTCCTACTCCAGGGGATCTTCCTGGCCCAGGGATTGAACCAGTATCTCTTGCACTGGCAGGTGAATTCTTTACCCATGCCACCTGGCAAGACCATCTTGAAGAATTAATATTGCTAAAATTGCCATACTATCCAATTTGCTGATTTAATGTGATTCCTATCAAACTACCCATAACATTTTTCACAGAACAAAACAAATAACTAAAATTTATATGGAACCATAAAAGGCCCAGAAATGCCAGAGCAATGCAAGGGGAAAAAAAGAACAAAGCAAGAAGCATAATCCTCCCAGACTTCAGACAATATTACAATGCTACAGCATGCTATTGGCATAAAAACAGACATGTGTATAATGCAACAGAAGAGAGTGCCCAGAAATAAACCCAGACAATTACAGTCAATTAATCTTTAACAAAGGAGGCAAGATACACAAATGCTAAATGAAAAATAAGAGGTGAAATAAATCGCCAGTCCAGGTTTGATGCATGAGACAGGGTGCTCAGGGCTGGTGCACTGGGATAACCCTGAGAGATGGGATGAGGAGGGAGGGGGGCTCAGGATGTGAGACACATGTACACCCATGGCTGATTCATGTCAATGTATGTCAAAAACCACTACAATACTGCAAAGTAATTAGCCTCCAATTAAAATAAATAAATTAATTTTTTTAAAAAACTACAAAAATGAACCCAAAACAAATAAGAAACAGGTAACTATTTTTTAGTCACTAAATCATGTCCGACTATTTGAGACCCCATGGACTGCAGCAAGCCAGGCTTCTCTGTCCTACACCATCTCCCGGAGTTTGCTCAGATCATGTCCACTGAGTCAGCGGTGCTGTCCAAGCATCTCATTCTCTGTCATCCCCCTCTCTTCCTGCCTTCAATCTTTTCCAACATCAGGGTCTTTTAGAATGAATTGACTCTCTGCATCAGGTGGCCAAGGTACTGGAGCTTTAGCTTCAGCATCAGTCCTTCCAATTAATATTCAGGGATGATTTCTTTTAGGATTGACTGGTTTGATCTCCTTACTGTCCAACGGACTCTCAAGAGCCTTCTCCAACACCACAATTCAAAAGCATCTGTTCTTTGGCTCTCAGTCTTCTTTATGGTCTGACTCTCACATCTGTACATGACTACTGCAAAACCAAGGCTTTGACTATATAGACCGTTGTCAGCAAAGTGATGTCTCTGCTTTGTAATACACTGTCTAGGTTTGTCAAAGCTTTTCTTCCAAGGAACAAGCACTTTTAATTTCATGGCTGCAGTTACCATCTGAAGTGATTTCAGAGCCCAAGAAAATAAAATCTGCCACTGTTTCCATTTTTCACCATCTATTTCTCATGAAGTGACAGGACTGGATGCCATGATGTTAGTTTTCTGACTGCTAAGTTTTAAGTTATTTTTTTCACTCTTCTCTAAATTGGTAATAGGAACATACATATTGATAATTATCTTAAATGTAAATAGATTAAATGCTCCAACCAAAAGACAAAGACTAGTTGAATGGATACAAAAACAAGACTCATATATAGGCTGTCAACAAGAGACCCATCTCAGCCCTAGGGACACATACAGATCGAAAGGGGATGGAAAAAGATATTCTATGCAAATGGATATCAGAAGAAAGGTGAAGTAGTAATACTTATATCAGACAAAATAGACTAGAAAGAAAAGACTTACAAGAGAAAAGGAGGACACTACATGATAATCAAGGGATTAATCCTAGCAGAAAATATAAAAACTATAAAATTTATGTATCCAACATATATTTTCAGTGGAAAACGAACTCCAGAAAGAATAAAAAGATAGAGCCAAATAAAAACAACACCCAGTTGTGGATGTGACTGGTGATGGAAGAAAAGTCCAATGCTGTAAAGAGCAATATTGCATAAGAACCTGGAATGTTAGGTTCATGTATCAAGGCAATCGACATTTTAGGAATCAGCGAACTAAAATAGACTGAAATGGGTGAATTTAACTTAGATTACCATTGTATCTACTACTGTGGGCAGGAATCCTTAAGAAGAAATGGAGTAGCCACCATGGTCAACAAGAATCCAAAATGCAGTACTTGGATGCAATCTCAAAAACAACAGAATGATCTCTGTTCATTTCCAAAGCAAATCATTCAACATCACAGTTATCAAAGTCTATGCTCTGACCAATAATGCTGAAGAAGCTGAAGCTGAATGGTTCTATGAAGACCTACAAGACCTTCTAGAACTAACACCCTAAAAAGATGTCCTTTTCATTATAGGGGACTGGAATACAAAAGTAGGAAGTCAAGAAATACCTGGAGTAAGGGGCAAATTTGGCATTGGAGTACATCATGAAGCAGGGCAAAGACTAATAAGAGTTTTGCCAAGAGAACGCACTGGTCATAGCAAAACAACACTAGAGAAGACTCTACACATGGACATCACCAGAAGAACAATTCTGAAATCAGATTGATTATATTCTTTGCAGCCAAAAATGGAGAAGCTCTATATAGTCAGCAAAAACAAGACCAGAAGCTGACTGTGGCTCAGATCATGAACTCCTTATTGCTAAATTCAGACTTAAATTGAAGAAAGTAGGGAAAACCACTAACATGAAGGTATGACCTAAATCAAATACCTTACAACTATATAGTGGAAGTGACAAATAGATTCAAGGGGTTAGATCTGATAGACAGAGTGCCTGAAGAATTATGGACAGAGGTTCGTGACGTTATACAGGAAGCAGTGAGCAAGACCATCCCCAAGAAAAAGAAATGGAAAAAGACAAATGGTTGTGTGAGGAGGCCTTACAAACAGCTACAAAGAGAAGAGATGCAAAAGGCAAAGAAGAAAAGGAAAGATACACCCATTTGAATGCAGAGTTCCAAAGAATAGCAAGGACAGATAAGAAAGCCTTCCTTAGTGATCAGTGCAAAGAAACAGAGGAAGAAAAAAGAATGGGGAAGACTAGAGATCTCTTCAAGAAAATTAGAGATACCAAGGGAACATTTCATACAAAGATGTGCACAATAAATGACAGAAATGGTATGGACCTAACAGAAGCAGAAGATATTACCAAGAGGTGGCAAGAATACACAGAAGAACTGTACAAAAAGATCATCACAAACCAGATAATCATGATGGTCTGATCACTCACCTAGAGCCAGCCATCCTAAATGTGAAGTCAAGTAGACCTTAGGAAGCATCACTACGAACTAAGCTAGTGGAGGTGTTGAAATTCCAGTTGAGCTATTTCAAATCCTAAATGATGATGCTGTGAAAGTGCTGCACTCAATATACCAGCAAATTTGGAAAACTCAGCAGTGGCCACAGGACTGGAAAAGGTCAGTCTTCATTCCAATCCCAAAGAAAGGCAATGCGAAAGAATGTTCAAACTACCACACAATTGCACTCATCTCACACACTAGTAAAGTAATGGTCAACATTCTCCAAGCCAGGCTTCAGCAATATGTGAACCGTAAACTTCCAGATGTTCAAGCTGGATTCAAAAAAGCCAGATGAACCAGAGATCAAACTGGCAACATCTGCTGGATCATCAAAAGAGCAAGAGAGTTCCAGAATTAAACATCTACTTCTGCTTTATTGACTATACCTCAGCCTTTGACTGTGTGGATCATAACAAATTGTGGAAAATTCTCAAAGAGATACGAATACCAGACGACCTGACCTGTCTCCAAAGAAATCTGTATGCAGGTCAAGAAGCAACAGTTAGAACTGGACTGGAATAAGAGACTGGTTCCAAATTGCAAAAGAAGTATGTCACAGCTGTATATTATCACCCTGCTCATTTAACTTGTATGCAGAGTAATCATGAGAAATGCTGGACTGGATGAAGCACAAGCTGGAATCATGATATCCAAGAGAAATATCAATAACCTCAGATAAGCAGATGACACCACCCTTATGGCTAAAGTGAAGAAGAACTAAAGGGCCTCTTGATAAAACTGAAAGAGGAGAGTGAAAATGTTGACTTAAAAGTCAACATTCAGAAAACTAAGTTCATGGCATCTGGTCCCATCACGTCATGGCAAACAGATCGGGAAAGAGTGGAGACAGTGGAGACTTTATTTGGGGGGCCTCCAAAATCACAGCAGATGGTGACTGCAGCCATGAAATTAAAAGACGCTTGCTCCTTGGAAGAAAAGATATGACTGACCTAAAAAGAATATTAAAAAGCAGAGACATTACTTTACCAACAAAGGTCCATATAGTCAAAGCTATGGTTTTTCAAGTGATCATGTATGGATGTGAGAGTTGGACTATAAAGAAAGCTGAGCACCGAAGAATTGATGCTTTTGAACTGTGGTGTTGGGGAAGACTCTTGAGAGTCCCTTGGACTGCAAGGAGATCAAACCAGTGAATTCTAAAGGAAATCAGTCCTGAATATTCATTGGAAGGACTGATGCTGAAGCTGAAGCTCTAATACTTTGGCCACCTGATGTGAAGAACTGACTCATTTGAAAAGACCCTGATGCTGGGAAAGATTGAAGGTGGGAGGAGAAGGGGATGACAGAAGATGAAATGGATGGATGGCATTAGTGACTCAATGGACATGAGTTTGAGTAAACTCTGGGAGTCTGTGATGGACAGGGTGGCCTGGCATTCTATAGTCCATGGGGCCACAAAAAGTCAGACACAACTGAGCAACTGAACTGATTGATGCACCCAACACAGGAGCACTCCAAAACATAAGGCAAATGCTAAAAGTCATAAAAAGGGAAATCAACAGTAAAACAATAATAGTGGGGGATTTTAACAATCCACTTACACCAATGTACTGATTATCCAAACAGAAATTTTAAAAAGAAAACAAAAAACACAGGGCTTAAATGACACATTAGATAAGGTCAACTTAGTTGATATTTACAGAGCATTCCATCTGAAAGAATGCACTTTCTTCTCAAGTGCACGTGAAACATTCTCTAGGACAGATCACATCTTGGTCACAAATGAAACCTCAGTAAATTTAAGAAAACTGAAATCATATCCAGCATCTTTTCCAACCACAATACTATGCAATTAGAAATTAATTACATGAAAAAATACTAAAAAACAGAAACACATGAAGGCTAAACACAGGCTACTAAATAACCAAGAGATCACTGAAGACATCAAAGAAGAAATTTTTAAAAAAATACCTAGAAACAAATGACAAAGAAAACATGATGACCCAAAACCTATGCGATGCAGCAGAAACAGTTCTAAAAGGGAAGTTTATAGCAACATAATCATACCTCAAGAAACAGGAAAAATCTCAAGTTAACAAACTAACCTCACATCTAAAGGAACTAGGGAAAGTACAACAACTGCAACAACCACAAAAAAGTTAGTGGAAAGAAAGAAACCATAAAGATCAAAGCAGAAAAAAATTAAATAGAAATGAAGAAACAGGAACAAAAATCAAAGAAACTGAAAGATGGTTCTTTGAAAAGATAAACAAAATTGGTAAGTCTTTAGCCAGACTCATCAAGAAAAAAAGACAGGACTGAAATAACATTAGAAATGAAAAAAGAAAAGTACAGATATAGAAAGCATCATAAAAGACTACTTCCACTGCAAGCAACTATATGCCAACAAAATGAACAACCTGGAGAAATGGAAAAATTCTTAGAAGAGTACAATCTTCCAAGACTGAACCACAAAGAAATAGAAAATATGAACAGACAAATCACAAGTAATGAAGCTGAAAATATGACTTAAAAGCTTCCAGCTAACAAAAGTTGAGGGCTGGATGGCTTCACAGGTGAATTCTATCAAATATTTTGAGAAGAGCTAACATCTAACCTCAAACTTTTCCAAAAAACTACAGAGGAAGGAAACTCCCAAACTCATTCTATGAAGCTACCATCATCCTGATACTAAAATCGGACAAATACATCACAATAAAAGAAACTTCCAAGCCAATATCACTTATGAACATAGGGAAAAAAATCCCCAAGAAAATACAAGCAAACCAACCCATTCACACCTTAAAAGAATATACTATTATCAAGTGGGATTTATCTGAAAGATACACGGGTTCTTCAAATATGCAAATTAAAAATGTGATACATATTAACAAACTGAAAAATGAAAACCATATAATCAGCTCAACAGATGAAGAAAAAGATTTTGACAAAATTCAACACAAATTTTGACAAAAACTGGGCACAGAGTGAACCTACCTCAACATAATAAGGCCGTATATGACAAACGCACAGCAAACACCACTCTCAGTGGTGAAACTGAAAGCATTTTCTCTAAGATCAGGCACAAGACAAGGCTGTCCACTTGGGCCACTTCTAATCACCATGGTTTTGGAAGTCCTAGCCATGGCAATCAGAGAAGAGTAAAAAAAAAAAAAAAGGAATCCAAATTGGAAAAGAAGAGGTAAAACTCTCACTGTCTGCAGATAACATGATACTATATACATAGGAAATCCTGAAGATGCCACCAGAAAACTACTAGAGGTAATCAGTGAATTTGGTAATATGGCAATATAAAAAAATTTAATGAAATAGCTTACATTCCTATACACTAACAATGAAAGATCAGAAAGAGAAATTAAGGAAAGAATCTCATTTACTTCAACAAAAAAATAAAATGCTGAGGACTAAATCCACCTAAGGAGACAAAAGACCTGCACACAGAAAAATTTAAGATGATGAAAGAAATCAAAGACAACACAGATGGAGAGATATACCATGTTTTGGAATGGAAAAATCAGTATTGTGAAAATGACTATACCACCCAAAGCAATCTACAAATTCAATGCAATTATCAAGTTACCAATGACATTTTTCACAGAATGAGAACAAAGATGATTTGTACAGAAAGACAAAATAGAAAAATGGAGCTGGAGGAATCAGGCTCTCTGACTTCAGACCATACTACAGAGATACAGGAATCAGGACAGTATAATACTGGCACAAAAACAGAAATACAGGTCAATGAAACAGAATAGAAAGCCCAGAGATAAACCTATGCACCTACAGTCACTTTAATTATAACAAAGGAGGCAAGACTATACAATGGAGAAAAGACAATCTCTTCAAAACATGGCACCGGGAAAACTGGACAGCTACAGGTAAAAGAAGGGAATTAGAACACTTCCTAATACCAAACACAAAAATAAACTCATAATGGATTAAAGACATAAATGTAAGGCCAGACACTATAAACCTCTTAAGAGGAAAACATAGGCAGACACTCTTTGACATAAACCTCAGCAAGATCATTTTTGATCCACCTCCCAGACTGAAGAAAATAAAAACAAACAAATGAAAAAAAAAAAAAAACAAATGGACCCAATTAAACAAACAAAAACCTTTGCCTAGTAAAGAAAATAATAAGATGAAAAGACAAACCTCAAACCAGGAGAAAATATTTGCAAGTGAAGCAATGTAAAAAGGAAGAATCTCCAAAATATACAGACAGCTCTTGCAGCTCAATATAAATAAATAAATGAGAAGACATAAAAAGAAATTTCTCCAAAGAAGACATACAGATGGCCAAAAAACACATGGAAAGATGCTAAACATCACTAATTATTAGAGAAATTCAAATCAAAACTACAATGAGATATCACCTCACACCATTCAAAATGGCCATCATCAAAACATCTACAAACAATAAATGCTGGAGAAGGTGTGAAGAAAAGGGGACCCTCTTACAATGTTGTTGGGAATGTAAATTGGTATACCCATTATGGAGAACAGTATCCTTAAAAACCTAAAAACAAAACTATCATATGACCCAGCAATTCCAGCGGACATATACTCAGAAAAAATCAAAAAGATATATGCACCCCAATGTTCACTGCAGCACTATTTACAATAGCCAGGACATGGAATCAACCTAAATGTCCATCAACAGAGAAATAGGTAAAAAAGATATGATACATATATACAATGGAATATTACTCAGACATAAAAAAGGGATGAAACTGAGTAATCTGCATACATGTAGATGGACCCACAGCCTATCATACAGAGTGAAGAAGTCTGAAAAAGAAAAACAAATATCGTATATTAACGCATATGTGTGGAATCAATAGTATAAGTGTTCTTATTTGCAAAGCAGAACAGAGAGACAGATATAGAGAACAAATATGTTGATACCAAGAGGGAACAGGGGGAGGATGAATTAGAAGAGTGAAAGTAAAAGTGAAAGTGAAGTCGCTCAGTCATGTCCGACTCTTTGCAACCCTATGGACTGTAGCCTACCAGTCTCCTCAGTCCATGGAATTTTCCAGGCAAGAACACTGGAATGGGTTGCCATTTCCTTCTCCAGGGGATCTTCCCAACCCAGGGATCGAATCCAGGTCTCCCACATTGCAGGCAGACGCTTTACCGTCTGAGCCACCAGGGAAGCCCGACATAAATTCACTACTATGTATAAAAATGAGGACATACTGTATAGTATAGGGAATTCTTCTTGGTGCTGGGCAGTGACCTAAATGGGAAGGAAATCTAAAAAAGAGGGAATATGTGTATAGGCATAACTAATTTACTCTGCTGCATAGCAGAAACTAAATACAATATTGTAAACCAACTGCACTCCAATAAAAAAATTCATTTCAGCACTACTGACAATAGTCAAGTCCTAGACACAACCTAAACAATCATCAGTAGATGAATGCATAAAGAGGCATATATATATATACAATGAAATGTTACTCAGCCATAAAAAGTCATGAAATAATGCCATTTGTAGCAATAGATGGGCCTAGAGATGACCATACTAAGTGAAATAAGTCAGACAGAGAAAGAGAAATACCATATGATATCACTTATATGTGGAATCAAAAATAATGATACAAATGAATTTATTTACAAAACAGAAACAGCCTTACAAACTTATGGATTCTGAAGGGGAAAGGTTGGGGGGGGGGCTAAACTTGGAGTTTTGCATTAACATATACATACTATTATATATAAAATAGATAATCAACAAGCACTGACCCTCTAGCAAAGGGAACTCTATTCAATATTTTGTAATTATTTATATTGGAAAAGAATCTGAATAATAATGGATATATGTATATATAATACAGAATCACTTTGAGGGACACAATATGGCAAATCAACTATATTCCAAGATAGTACAAGAATTAAATATAGGGAGAAAAAAGGGGGCAAGAATATGTTAACAAAACAACCTCTTCATCAAGTGCTGCAGGGAAAGCTGGACAGCCACTTGTAAGTCAATGAAGTTAGGACACACTCACTCAACATACACAAAAGCAAGCTCAACATGGGTCAAAGACTTAAATATAAGACATGGCACCACAAAACTCCTGGAGGAGATCATAGGCAAAACATTCTCTGAAATAAATTGTAGCAACATTTTCTTAGGTCAGTATCCCAAGGCAATAGAAATAAACACAAAAGCAAACAAATGGGACCTAATCAAACTTAGCAAACTTTTGTACAGCAAGTGAAAGTGAAAGATGCTCAGTCGTGTCTGACTCTTTGTGACCCCGCGGATTATACAGTCCAAGGAATTCTCCAGGTCACAATACAGGAGTGGGTAGCCTTTCCACTCTCCAAGAAATCTTCCCAATCCAGGGATCCAACCCGGGTCTCCCGCATTGCAGGCAGATTCTTTACCGCTGAAAAAATCACAAGGGAAGCCCAAGAATACTGGATAAGGTAGCCTATCCCTTCTCCAGCATATCTTCCTGACCCAGGAATTGAACCTTTGTACGGCAAAGGAAATCATAAATGAAACAAAAGATAACCTATAGGATGGAATAAAATATTTGCAGACCATGTGACTGATTAAGGCTGAATTTACAAAACATATATGTAGCTCAAAGAACTCAACAACAAAAAACAAGTCACCCAACTGAAAAATGACATTTCTAAATAGACCTAAATAGATGTTTAGGCAAATCAGATGGCCATTGGGCACATGAAAAGATGTTCAACATTGGTAGTTACTAGGGAAATACAAGAAAAACTACAATGAGGTACAACCTCATTAACAGTCAGAATGGCCATCATTAAAAAGTCTAGAAATAAAAAATGCTGGAGAGGGTTTATAGAAAAGGGAATCCTCTTACACACTGTTTGTGGGAATGTAAGTTAGTGTGGTCACTGTGGAAAACAATATGGAGATTCTTCAGAAAACTAAAAATAGAATTACCATATGATCCAACAATCTAACTCCTAAGCATATATCCAGACAAAAAGGTAATTCAGGATGCATGCATCCCTGTTCATAGCAGTATTATTCATAATATTCAACACATGGCAACAATCTAAGTGTCCAATGACACACAAATGCATAAAGAAAATGTGGTGCATATACACAATACAATACTACTCAGCCATAAGAGAACAAAACAATGCCATTTGCAACAACATGGATGGACTTACATATTAATGTACTAAGTGATGGCATCCAGCCCCATCACTTCATGGCAAATAGATGGGAAAACAATGGAAACAGAGACAGACTTTATTTTCCTAGACTCTAAAATCACTATAGATGGTGACTGCAGCCATGAAATTAAACAATGCTAGCTCCTTGGAAGAAAAAGCTATGACCAACCTAGACAGCATATTAAAAAGCAGAGACATTACCTTATCAACAAAGGTCCATATAGTCAAAAATATGGTTTTTCCAGTGGTCATGTATGGATGTGAGAGTTGGACCATAAAGAAAGCTGAGCACCAAAGAATTGATGCTTTTGAACTGTGATGTTGGAGAAGACTCTTGAGAGTCCCTTGGACTGCAAGGAGATCAAACCAGTCAATCATAAAGAAAATCAGTCCTGAATATTTATTGGAAGGACTGATGCTGAAGCTGAAGCTCCAATACTCTGGCCACCTGATGTGAAGAACTGACTCACTGGAAAAGACCCTGATGATGGGAAAGACTGAGGCAGGAGGAGAAGGGGATGACAGAGGATGAGACAGATGGATGGCATCACCGACTTGATGGGCATGGGTTTGAGCAAGCTTCAGGAGTTGGTGATGGACAGGGAAGCCTGCTGGCATGCTATAGTCCATGGGATCACCAAAAGTCAGACACGACTGAGCAAATGAACTGAACTGTACTAAGTGAGGTAAGTCAGATACACAAAAACAGATACCATATGATGACACTTACATGTATAATCTAAAATATGACACAAAGGACCCTATCGTTGAAATAGGAAACAGAATCATGGACATAGAGAATATACTAGTAGTTGCCAAAGTGAGTGGGTTTAGGGGAGAGATGGAGTGGGAGGTTGTGGTTAGCAGAAGTAAACTTTTATAAATGGATAAACAAGGTCCTACTGTATAGCACACAGCTATATTCAATATCCTATGATAAACCATAATGGAAAAGAATATTTAAAAATTAATGTGTATATGTAAAACTGAATCATTTTGTTACATAGAACAAATTAACACATTGTAAATCAACAATACTTCAATAAAAAATAAAGAAATTGGTATCTAAAAAGTACATGAATAATTAATGCTAGAGAGTGTGTGGAAAAAAGTAACCCTACTACACTGTTGATGGGAATCTAAACTGTATGGAGGTTCCTTAGAAAAATAAAAGAAGAGTTGCCATATGATCCAGTAATCCCAAACCTGGGCATGTATCTGGAGAAAACTAATTTGAAAATATACATGCACCCCTATGTTCACTGCAGCACTATTATCAATAGACAAAACGTAGAAGCAACTTAAATATCCATCAACAGATGAATGGATAAAGACAATGTAGTGTGTATACATATCCACACACACACATATATGTGTATATATATGCTTATATATACACATACATATACAGATGATGGAATATTACTCATCCACAAAAAAAGAATGAAATAATGCTCCTGGCCATTTGCAGCAACGTGGATGGACCCAGACAGTATCATGCTAAGTGAAGTAAGCCAGATAGAGAAAGGGAAATATCATATGATATTGCTTATATGTGGGGGAAAAAACCTAAGAAACAGCACCCAGTCTCATCACTTCATGGCAAATAGATGGGGGAAAAGTAGCAGGGGTGACTGATTTTACTTTCTTAGGCTCCAAAATTACTGTGGACGGTGACCTGCAGCCATGAAATTAAAAGACACTTGCTCCTTGGAAGGAAAGTTATGGCAAATGTAGAGAGCATATTAAAAAGCAGAGACATCACTTTGCTGACAAAAGTCCACATAACAAAACTATGGTTTTTCCAGTAGTCATGCTGGACCATAAAGAAGGCTGAGTGCTGAAGAATTGATGCTTTCAAATTGTGGTGCTGGAGAAAACTCTTGAGAGTCCCTTGAACTGCAAGGATATCAAATCAATCAGTCCCAAAGGAAATCAACCTTGAATATTCATTGGAAGCATTGATGCTGAATATACTCTGGCCACCTGATGCAAAGAGCCGATTCACTGGAAAAGACCCTGATGCTGGGAAAGACTGAAGGCAAAAGGAGGTGGTGACAGAGATGGAGATGGTTAGATAGCATCACCGACTCAGTGAACATGAATTTGAGCAAACTCAGGGAGATAGTGGCGGATAGGGTAGCCTGACATGTAGCATTCCATGGAATTACAAAGATTTGGATACAACTTAGTAACTGAACAACAACAAATAACCTCTGCTCATTTTCTTTGTATGAAATAACCCTTTTCTTTAAAGTTTTCCTCCTGCCCAGGGACCATTCCTAAAGTTTCACTGCTGCCTCCATCATCTTTCCTAGTAGAATACCCAAAATTTATTCAGTTCCCAGACCCTGTCCCCTTTATAGTTATTCCTACACCCTTGGTGGACCCACAAGTTCAATGGCTATAAAACCATCTATAAATTCACTATATCCATATATAATTTACTCCATTGTCTATTCAAACACATGAACCAGAGTGGTCCTTTTAAATATAAGCCATATCATGTCTCTCTTGTCTTAAAATTCCTGAAATTCCCATCATCGTGATACCCTGTAATATCCTACCTGATCTGGCCTCCCTACAACCTCTGACCACATCACCTACTATGTGCCTGTTTGCTCACTCTGCCCCTTGCCCATGGTTTTGCCCAGCTCTTTACCAAGCATGGGATTTCTTCAAGATTACTGTTTACTGTTCCCTTTGCCTGGAATGGTCTTTGCTCAATACTTCAAAATTCACTTCTCACCTCTCTAAGTGTCCAATCAAAAGCTACTCTTTTAAAGTTATCTTTTACAAAAATAAATAAATCAATCAATCCTCACATGCAACAGTGTAACAGTCTCTAAATATATTTACACTGCTTTTTTCCAGAGTAATTTTCATCCTCTGTGTATACATGTGTGTATGTATTTTTCCTTTTTTATTATTCCTACCAGAATATGAATTCGATGACAGTGGGGGCCTTGTTTATTTACAGTTGTTATCTTTAGAACCTAGATGCAAATCTGGCATACAGCAAGTGCATAATAAATATTTATCAAATGGATACATTCATGCAAGAAAGATGAGATCAAATTGTACAAATTCTGGGGTTAGAAGAGAAAGCAATTTGAACTTTATTTAGTAACCAGTTGACAGTTCTCAGATTTTTTAAAATATTGACGTATTAGAGAACTGCTTTAGAAAGATTAACCCGGAGTGCTCTTCAAGATAACATGACAGGGAGATAGGCAAAAGGAGTAGAAAGCAGTA
This sequence comes from Cervus canadensis, assembly GCF_019320065.1. Classification (NCBI taxonomy): domain Eukaryota; kingdom Metazoa; phylum Chordata; class Mammalia; order Artiodactyla; family Cervidae; genus Cervus; species Cervus canadensis. Next base: position 60,561,003 of record NC_057398.1, on the reverse strand, counting down.
AGGAAGTTTTGTGCTAGTACATTGGCCAGGTAGATGTAAATAAATAGATGGGTTATTCAAATATTAATATATCCAGGCAGAAAGACACTTCAGATATGGTTTAAAAATTGTTACTGATACTGCTGATAACTGTCCTAATACATATGCTTTAACGGATTTTTTTAAAAGGCGCTTTACTTTTGAGATCAACACTTAGAGCAAAATCTCCCTGAAATTTTTGTGGAGATTAGTATCTCCTTGAATCCCGTCTGGTTCAGGAGTTTCAAAACATTTGATAAAAGTATCTATGGATTGATTTCCTTAACATATCTGCCAAGGGAATACACTACCTCTGATTTCTCCCCGCTATGCCCAGCTCCCACGGGCTCCAGCTGGCCCTCTCTCTTCCTTCCGCCCTCACGACCTCTATTTTAATTGGGCTTTCAGCCCTGAAAACACACATCTGGTTCCCAGCCCACCCATTAATCTGAGGGCTGCACTCCATAAACTGACAGACCTCAAAGCTCATCAAAGGGCAATATTTACATGAACCAACAGAAAAGCTTTCATTAAATAAGGGCTGGAGGGATCCCATTTAAAAAGATAATAGAGCTGTCAGTTTTCTTGATAATTAATGTACTTTTCCATAAAAGTCCAAAACCATGTTATATTTATGAACCAAAACAGATATGCATCTTATATGTATTTTGATTTCTCTCTTTCACTGAATTACTTTTGAGAACACAGACTATGTGTCCTAGTGTTCTGAATATTTAACTTTTGTGATATATACCCTGTACTCTCAAGGGATGTCTAAAGATGGGGAAAAAAAAAAAGCCTAGCTTACCCTGTATCTTGTGTGAAAGTGTCAGTTACTCAGTGGTGTCCAAGTCTTTGCCACCACATGGACTTTAGCCTGCCAGACTCCTCTGTCCATGGGATTCTCCAGGCAATAATATGGGAGTGGGTAGCCATTTCCTTTTCCAGAGTATCTTCCCAATCCAGGGATCAAACCCAGGTCTCCTACATTGCAGGCAGATTCTTTATCATCTGAGCCACCAAGAGCGCTAGAGTAGGTAGACTGTAGCCCACCAAGCTGCTCAGTCCATGGAATTCTCCAGGCAAGAATTCTGGAGTGGGTAGCAGTTCTCTTCTCCAGGGGATCATCCCAACACAGGGATCGAACCTACCTTATCATATAATAGTTGTGCTTCCCTGATGGCATTTAACACTGGTTTCCTAACAACCTAACGTGCGCCTCAAGAAAATAAAAATAATTGCCAAGTAACTGTAATATAATACACAAAGCCTTCTATATAGAACGTTCTCCTTGTTCATCTCAGTGTCACTCTGTTCCCTCTACAGTCTGCACCCTAATTCAAAAAAATGTCATGGCTCCACCACCACCCTTCAGCTTGCCAGTCTGGTTCCTTGATGACAAACCTTCAACATATGTCAAGCTGACACTGCTAAAATGCGATCATGTGCTCTTGTCATTTTCTAGTTGAAAAACCTCTCAGGGCCTCATTTGTACAGGTCTACAATATGAAAACTCCTTTTGTGAGCACAGGTCTCACTTCTAGTCATGCTTTTGAATACATAATGCAACCTTTTTAAAGATTCCTAAATAGCCCATACTGTTTTACACTATTCACATGCTGTTCTTTTTCCAGAATGCTCATTTTTTATTGAAGGACAGTTAATTTTTTGCAGGGCTTCCCAAGTGGCTGAGTGGTAAAGAATATGCCGGCCAATGCAGGAGAGATGGGTTCAATCCCAGGGTCAGGAAGATCCCTGGAGAAGGAAATGGCAACCGATTCCAGCATTTTTGCCAAAAGGAGTCTTTTGGGTCACAAAAGAGTCAGGTGTGACTTAGAAACTAAAACTACACAGTTAATTTACAATGTTGTGTTAGTTTCAGGTGTATAGCAAAGTGATTCTGTTATACATATATTCAGTGTGTGTGTACACACACACCTTTTAATATTCTTTACCGGTTATTATAAGATATTGAGTATAGTTCCTTGTGCTACTCAGTAAGTCCTTGTTGGTTATCAACTGTATATACAGTAGTCAGCCTGTTAATCCCAAACTCCTAATTTATCCGCCCGCCCCCCCACCTCCAACTCCTTCCACTTTCCCCTTTGGTAACGTGAAGTTTGTCTTCTATGTCTCTGGGTCTATTTTTGTTTTGTAAATCAGTTCATTTACATCATCTTTTTAGATACTCTATGCCCATTCTGTTCTAGTTTAATTCTTATCATTTCTGCAACAAAGTTCAATGACCACTTCTTCCAGGAAGCTTTCCCTAAGCCTTCAGTCTAATGTGCACGTTCCCCCCATGCCTGTGCTTCGACAGCTCCCTGGACAGATTCCCAACCCAGCACCTGTTAATAAAGCTAACTGCCTCGTATCTCTCCTATTGTGGCTGTTGCTTTATTTCCACATCCGAACACGGGAGCTGATATATAATAAACATTAAACGTGTGTGCTGAACAATTAAAGGCAATGCATTTGTTGATTAAAGGAAAAACAAAAATACTGGTAAGAAAATTAAGTGATCCAAATTTCAACTAATTAAATAACATTATGATGCTTTTAAGGGAGATAAAAAAGTGGGTTAGGAGGAGAGCAGCAGTTTTAAGATGTGCGCTCAGCAGAGAAGACATTTGAGTGAAACTGGAAGACATGCAGGGGGTCCTGGGGATGGATACTGGGGAAGGAACAGCTTACCAGAATGAATAGCAAGGGCTAATGCCCTGAATATGGGGCGTGGGCACCGCACACAAAAACAGAATGTCAGCCACTGGGAAGCGGAGTGAGCTAGGGGTCCTAGGAGGATGAAGTCAGGGAAGAGTGAGGAGGGGGACACAAGTCATATACGAACTTTGGAACCAGTGTAAGGATTGGCTTTTGCTTCAAAAGAGATGGGAAATATTTAAACAGGGGAGGAAATTTTCATTTTAAAATAATCACAGCACTTGGTAGTCTACAAACATTACTAGTTCCTGTGCCATTAGGAATATATACTTTATTAGAACAGCTACTATCTCATTCTAAACGATAAACTCAATTGTTTTACCTTTCAACTTAGAAGTCTCTCCACCATGATCTATTATCTCATTCATTGCGACTTCTAGGTTTCCTTCGCTGCCTTTCCTTTTCCCAAGCACAGGGGTGGCCCAGGGCTCATTCTGATATGTCTTCTGGTCTTCTTCTTGCTATTACTTACACTGATGCCTATCAACTGGCAGGTGACTTTTCCTACCAGTGGGTATTTAAAATTATCTGAAAACCCTTCTGGTTGTGGCAACCAGACAGGAAGAGGTGTCCCTGGCTTTTGGTGAGCCACAGATAGAAGGGCAAAAGCCAGGGTGCTGCTCCACACCCCTCAGTGCACAGGAGAGTCCCCAGAGCAGAGCGTCAGTGGGCTCAGAATGGCAGTAGCACTGAGACTAAGAAACATGGTTCACACATACACCGTCGGCATTCATACAATGACCCCCTCTTTTAAATTCCATCAGAACCCTGAGGATTTCCTCATTACTACCCCATCTGTACCTCTCACCTGTTTTCCAGATAGGTAAAAGTGAAAGAAAGTGAAAGCTGCTCAGTTGTGTCCAACTCTTTGCAACCCCATGGACTATGCAGGAATTCTCCAGGCCAGAATACTGGAGTGGGTAGCCTTTCCCTTCTCCAGGGGATATTCCCAACCCAGAAGATTGAACCAAGGTCTCCCACATTGCAGGTGGATTCTTTACCAGCTAAACCACAAGGGAAGCTCAAGAATACTGGAATGCGTAGCCTATCCCTTCTCCAGGGGATCTTCCCAACCCAGGCATCAAAGCCAAGTCCCCCACATTGCAGGTATATTCTTTACTGTCTGAGCCACCAGGCAAACCCTGGGAAGGTCTACAGATAATCTAAGCTTAACACATCTATAATACGATTTCAGATTTGCCCCTTCAAAGCTGATCTTTTTCCACTTTCTTCATCTTAGTAAATGGCACCATCTGGCCCAAATATGAAACCCAGGAGCAATTTCTGACTCATTGTTTCTCTTACACTCCACATCTGAAAAGATGTTAAGTGCTATAGGCTCTGCCTTTCAAATACATTCTTAATCTATCCTATTCTGACGACCACCACCACAGATACAAACATAGTCTAAGTACCACCATGCCCCAAATATAAGGCAATAGCTTCTGAAGTGTTATTTGCCTTTCATGCTTATCCCTTGAAAATCATTCTGCCCACACAATAGCCAAGGATATGCTTTCAAAATAGATTTCCCTGGTGGTCCAGTAGCTACAACTTCACCTTCCAATGCAGGGAGTGCAGGTTCAAGACCTGGTTGGGGAACTAAGATCTCACATGCCTTGCAGCCAAGAAACCAAAACATAATGCAAATATGTTTGCACAAGAACCTCCAAAGAACCTCTTGGTGAGGGTGGAGGAGGAGACTTAAAAAGTTGGCTTAAAACTAAATATTAAAAAGAACCTGTATATTTTTGGGATTAATCCTTTGCCTGTTGCTTTGTTATTATTTTCTCTCATTCTGAAAGCTGTCTTTTCACCTTGCTTATAGTTTCCTTTGTTGTGCAAAAGCTTTTAAGTTTCATTAGGTCCCATTTGTTTATTTTTGCTTTTATTTCCAATATTCTGGGAGGTGGGTCATAGAGGATCTTGCTGTGATTTATGTCAGAGAGTGTTTTGCCTATGTTCTCCTCTAGGAGTTTTATAGTTTCTGGTCTTACATTTAGATCTTTAATCCATTTTGGGTTTATTTTTGTGTATGGTGTTAGAGAGTGTTCTAGTTTCATTCTTTTACAAGTGGTTGACCAGTTTTCCCAGCACCACTTGTTAAAGAGGTTGTCTTTTTCCATTGTATAGTCTTGCCTCCTTTGTGAAGATAGGTGTCCATAGGTATGTGGATTATCTCTGGGCTTTCTATGTTGTTCCATTGATACTATATTTCTGTCTTTGTGCCAGTACCATACTGTCTTGATGACTGTGGCTTTGTAGTATAGTCTGAAGTCAGGCAGGTTGATTCCTCCAGTTCCATTCTTCTTTCTCAAGATTGTTTGGCTATTCGAGGCTTTTGTATATCCATACAAATTGTGAGATTATTTGTTCTAGTTCGTGTGAAAATACCATGGTAGCTGACGGGATTGCCAGAATCATAGATTGCTTGGGTATATATATAGTCTCATTTTGCATATTGATTCTTTCCAACCACATGGTAATTTCTCATCTATTTGTGTCCTCTTTGATTCTTTCATCAGTGTTTAATAGTTTTCTATGTATAGTCTTTTGTTTCTTTAGGTTAGATATACTCCTAAGTATTTTATTCTTTTTGTTGCAATGGTGAATGGTATGTTTCCTTAATTCTTTCTTGTTTTCTCATTGTTAGTGTATAGGAATGCAAGGGATTCGTGTGTTACTTTTATACCCTGCAACTTTACTATATTGTTGATTAGCTCTAGTAATTTTCTGGTAGAGTCTTTAGGGTTTTCTATGTAGAGGATCATGTCATCTGCAAACAGTGAGAGTTTCACTTCTTCTTTTCCTATCTGGATTCCTTTTATTTATTTTTCTGCTCTGATTGCTGTGGCCAAAATTTCCAAAACTATGTTGAATAGTACTGGTAAGAGTGGGCACCCTTGTCTTGTTCCTGATTTTAGGGGAAATGGTTTCAATTTTTCACAACTCCTGCAGCTCAATACCAGAAAAATAAATGACCCAATCAAAAAATGGGCCAAGGATCTAAACAGACATTTCTCCAAAGAAGACATACAGACGGCTAACAAACACATGAAAAGATGCTCAACATCACTCATTATCAGAGAAATGCAAATCAAAGCCTCAATGAGGTACCACTACACACCAGTCAGAATGGCTGCTATCCAAAAGTCTACAAGCAATAAATGCTGGAGAGGGTGTGGAGAAAAGGGAACCCTCTTACACTGTTGGTGGGAATGCAAACTAGTACAGCCTATGAGAACAGTGTGGAGATCCCTGAAAAAACTGGAAATAGAACTCCATTATGACCCAGCAATTCCCACTCCGGGCATACCACTGAGGAAACCAGATACTGAAAGAGACAACATGTACCCCAATGTTCATCACAGAACGTTTATAATAGCCATAGAATGGAAAAGCAACCTGATATGCCCATAGCAGACGAATGGATAAGAAAGCTATGGTACATATACACCATGGAATATTACTCAGCCATTAAAAAGAATTCATTTGAATCAGTTCTAATGAGATGGATAAAACTGGAGCCCATTATACAGAGTGAAGTAAGCCAGAAAGATAAACATCAATACAGTATACTAATGCATATATATGGAATTTAGAAAGATGGTAACGATAACCCTATACACAAAACAGAAAAAGAGACACAGATGTACAGAACAGACTTTGGGACTCTGTGGGAGAAGGTGAGGGTGGGATGTTTTGAGAGAACAGCATCGAAACATGTATATTATCAATGGTTAAACAGATCACCAGCCCAGGTTGGATGCATGAGACAAGTGCTCAGGGCTGGTGCATTGGGAAGACCCAGAGGGATGGGGTGGGGAGGGAGGCGGGAGGGGGGTTCAGGATGGGGAACACATGTAAATCCATGGCTGATTCATGTCAATGTATGGCAAAAACCACTACAATATTGTAAAGTAATTAGCCTCCAACTAATAAAAATAAATGGAAAAAATTAAAATAAAATAATAAATTTTTTTTAAAATAAAAAGAACTAAGATCATGTCATCCAGCCCTATCACTTCATGGCAAGCGAAAGGGTGGAAGCAGTGACAAATTTCCTCTTCTTGGTCTCTAAAATCACTGCAGATGATGGCAACTGCAGCCATGCAATCAGAAGACAATTGCTTTTTGGCAGGAAAGCTATAACAAACCTAGGCAGTGTGTTGGAAAGCAAAGACATCACTTTGCTGACAAAAGTCCAGATAGGCAAGGCTATGTCTTTCCAGTGGTCACGTGTGCTTGTGAGAGCTGAACTGTAAAGAAGGCAGAGTGCCAAAGAATTGATGCCTTTGAGCTGTGCTGCTGGAGAAGACTTGAGAGTCCCCTGGACAGCAAGGAGATAAAACTAGTTAATTTAAGGGAAATCAACCCTGAATACCCATTGGAAGGACTGGTGCTGAAGCTCAAGCTCCAATATGTTGGTTACTTGATACAAACAGCCAAGCCATTGGAAAAGACCCTGACACTGGGAAAGACTGAGGGCAGGAGGAGAAGGGGGTGACAGAGGGTGAGATGGTTGAATGGCATCACCAATGCAATGAACATGAACTTGGGCAAACTCTGGGAGATAGTGAGGGACAGGAGGCCTGGTGTGCTGCAGTCCACAGAGTCACGCAGAGTTGGAGACGACTGGGCGACTGAACAACAAGAATGCATATATACGCAACCTAGAAAAATGGTACTGATGAACTTCTCTGCAGGACGTGAAAAGACACAGAGGTAGAGAACGGACTTGTGGACACAGCAGAGGAAGAGGGTGGGACGAATTGAGAGAGTAGCACTGACATATACACACCACCCCGCGTAAAACAGATGGCTGGTGGGAAGCTGCTGATAACACAAGGAGCTCAGCTCCCTGCTCTGTGCTGACCTAGAGGGATGGAATGGGTGAGGGAGGTGGGGAGGAGGCTTAAGAGGGAGGGAATATGTGTGAAGGAAAGGAAAGTGAAGTCGCTCAGTCATGTCCGACTCTCTGGGACCCCAGGCTCCTCTGTCCATGGGATTTTCTAGGCAAGAGTACTGAAGTGCGTTGCCATTTCCTTCTCCAGGGGATCCTCCCGACACAGGGATCAAACCTGGGTCTCCCGCATTGCAGGCAGATGCTTTACCCTCTAAGGCACCAGGGAAGCCCCAGGAATATGTGTATATGTTAATTAATTTGATCATGGTAATCATTTTACAATACGTATGTATATCCAAAGAAAGAAATACTAACAACATTAAACTACTCTATAATATATATTAAAAAAAAAAAATACCAGAAGCAATACTATAACAAATTCAATAGACTTTAATTTCTCACAATGATAAAGCCTTCCCTGGCTGGGCCCCTTCCCTTTAGAGCTCCATCCCCTGTCACATGCTGTCCTGCTTCCTGCCACAGGGCCCTGACTGGTTTTCCGGCTATCCCTCCAAATACCAAACTCAGTTCTTCAGGGAATGTTCACTTGATGCTTTCTCTGACAGGGACTCTCTTTCCTTAGAATGTCAACCCCTGTCACTCATTTTATCCAATTTTCTCCTCAAATATCAAGTTATGTGCTCCTCTTTCTGAAAAGAGCAGCCCTGCCCGTTACCACCCCAGCCTTTTTTCTTCCCCTGTCTCATTTCTCCTCTTAACACTTCTACTCTCCCAGGTCCTATTAAATATTTACTTGTTTCCTTCCTCTTCAACTAGAATACTAGCTTCTGGAGGCCAAGGATCAGTTCTCTTTCCTTGAAAATATTTCCAAGAGCAGTAACAGTCAGATCTTGATACATTCTGTAACTCAATGAAGATTTGTTGAAGAAATAAATGAGAAGCCATTGCCTTCAGCCATTCCTGCTTATATAAGTATTCTATAGATGCCTTAATTAAGATTGCTTCTTCTTTTCTGCCTTCCATAATTTGTGTCTAGTGCTTTCTCTAACTATGATTAATAGTGATCTTATTTTCTATTTTAATCACTTGAAAAAGAGCAAACTGGAAATGGTAATTTATCCAAAGCAATAATCTTCCATCTCTCTCCCATGGAGACAGGTCTGTGGTAAGTTCCATGGAGGATACTAGATACTATTTCATAACCTTAAATCAGAAACTATTTTTTTACTACATTTTAGCAATCAAATTAAATAAGACTAAATTAAAATTATACTTTAACCTAACATAAAAACTGGAAAAATATTTTGATAAGGAAATTGAATTTTCTTATTAAGATAGACTATAATATTTTAATCATATACATTCCCCAGAGGAATTAGTTCCTTTTGCACTAGATGCTTAGAACACCATATGTAATAGCCCCAGCAACAGAAAATTAATTGCAGGCAAGATGAATGGGAGTAGTAGCATAGATGAAGAATTATTAACAGAACCATCTTTTGGTGATTTTTCAGAGGGTGTCTCACAAACTTTTTGTTTTGTGACAATTAGGTCATAAAATACAATCAGAAGGAGAACAGGAGGGCTGGTCAATGAGCAGAACAAAAGTTCCACATATTTTCCAAAGTTAAAACATTTGATGATGCAAATCAGAGGGGGAGTTTTCTGCCAGACTCCAATTTTCACAGCCTGGCACTTGCTATATATAACCTATGGTTCACACAGGACAGGAGAGAGAAGTAAGGCAGAGGCTCAGTGAAGATTGGGAGGCTAACTGCAGATGCACAAGAGCCTCGAAACGCTTCCCATCTTCCTCCAGAAGGATGAAAACGAGTAAAACATTAACCCAAGAGGGCAAGGTGATTGAAATTTCAGGCTGAAGTTGCCTAAGAATGTATTGTTTCATATGTATCTTATAGGATATTTTCTGATTTAACTTGGTTCTGAAAGAGCTTATTTTGGATTGACCCAGGAAAGTTAGATAAGGAGTGTATTTCACGAGGCAATTTTGTATGAAACCAACTGCCCGAGGAGATCCATGAAATTTTTCATAGGGTAACTAATACCGTTATTAAATATATCTGTACAAGAAATGAACAGTTTGCCAAATGCTACTTAAATTGGAAGCATGTGGAATATCTCTCATATGCATGTAAGTTTATTAGTACAACAGATAATGAAACTACATTATGTTATGGTTAATATCAAGCTTGAATTTATTTATTTAAAATTAACAAAATTTTTTGGCTGTATCATGTTGCATGTGGCATCTTAGTCCTCTGACCAGGGATTGAACCCAGGCCCCTTGCATTGAAAATGTGGAATCTCTTAATCAGTTAATCACCAAGGAAGTCCCCAAGCTTGATTTTAAATAAAATAGAATTCATAAAATAATAGTTGAATCAGAATAAATATTAACAAAATACCTGGCACATGCTATAGATTGGTGTTGAAAAGATAAGTTGTATTATTTGCCCTTGGGGCTTCCAAGGTGGCTCAGTGGTAAAGAATCCACCTGTCAAGCAGGAGACACAGGTTCAATCCCTGGGTCAGGAAGTCTCCTGGAGAAGGAAATGGAAACCTATTCCAGTATTCTTGCCTTGGAAATTCCATGGACAGGAGGAGCCTGGAGGGCTATAGTCCATGGGGTTGCAAAGAGTTAGACACAACTTAGTGAGTACACAATAACAACAACAATTATTTTCCTGTAAGGAACTCCTGGTTTAATATGAATATATAACCATAAGGTAATACTCCTAACCTTCTCACCAATCAAGATTATCACTGCTACCCAGATATTACTCCAACTCTTCAGGAAATTAAAGAATATTTTAATATCACTTGTAAATGCATTTCATGTGATTGCAACCTTGCAGCTAAATATGAAGAGACTTTTGCCAAGCAACAGTATCAGAAATGATACTGAATGCAAAGATTAATCTTAAAAATTATCTGAAATATCTCATTTTATCTGAATTTGTCTAAAGGCTGAAGTTCATGGATGTCCAGATAACTACATGTCTATTGTTTTTAGTCAATTAATTAAAAACTATCATTACTCCTTCCCACAACTTTTTGATTATAGATTTTATCATCTCTGAAATAAGTTTAGACAATCCACTTGTGCACAGAGGACAACTTGGGATCTGAAAACTCAAATATTCCTATATTCCTATTGGTTATGGAAAGAGTAAAACAGTTCAAAGTTTTAATTTTTATTTTATTTTGCTCTGACAAGTACTTACCCACCATACCCCACTGGTGTTTTAGGTTTCTTTCATGCAAAACTCAGGTAGTATTTATTGAGCATTTATCATGTAATAAGCACTGACTTAAGTTCTGAGCATATTTGTAGTTTATGTTATTCAGCTGCCCAGTTGTATCTAACTCTGTGTGACCCCATGGACTGCAGCATGCCAAGGCTCCTTGTCCCTCACCATCTCCTGGAGTTTGCCCAAATCATGTCCCTGTATCAGTGATGCCAGCCAGCCAGCTCGTCCTCTGATGCTCTCTTCTCCTCCTGCCTTCAACCTTTCCCAGCATCAGGGTCTTTTCCAATGAGTCGTCTGTTCACATCAGGTGACCAAAATACTGGAACTTCAGCTTCAGCATCAACCCTTCCAATGAGTATTCAGGGGTGATTTCTTTTAATATTGACTGGCTTGATCTTCTTGCTGTCCAAGGGGCTCTCAAGAGTCTTCTTTAGCACCACAGTTTGAAGGCATCAACACTTCAGCACTCTGCTTTCTTTACAGTCCAGCTCTCACAATGGTACATGACCACTGAAAAGACCACACATAGCCTTGACTATATGGATCTTCGTCGGCAAAGTGATATCTTTGCTTTTCAACATACCGCCTGTTTTTCATAGGTGTCCTGCCAAGAAGCAATAGTCTTCTGATCTCATGGCTGCAGTCACCAACCACAGTGATTTTACAGCCCCAAAATGGGAAACCTGTCATTGCTTCCACCTTTTCCCCTTCTATTTGCCATGAAGGGATGGACAAATACTAGCAAGCAAAAGCTAAACAACAAAAACAACAACAAAATGCAGACGTATTCCCTACCTTCATGAAGTTTAGTCAACTGGAGGATTCAAATATTTATCAAAAATCCATATGAATGCATAATAAATGGAAAGCAACAGTTGTAGTAAATGATATTGAAGACAAGGTGATTGGGGAGAAATTGCATAAATTGCAGTAAGCAGTTGTAGTCAACAAGAGCCTTTAAGAAAAAGGAGGAATGAGCAGATATTCAATGAGAGGGTTAATCAGGTGAAGGAGGAAGTAAAAGTCCAATGAAAAGAGTAATATTTAAAAGGCTCTATGATGAAATAATTCAGGTCATGCTCCAAGAAGAGAAATAAAGCCAGTATGGCTAGAAATCAGAATGCAAGGGAGAACACAAGAAGGCAAGTGATATAAACAGGGACTAGTCTCTAGAAGTCATCCACAAGAAGTGTTTTAGGGTAAGAGAATAAAAAACTGCTTGGGTCTTACCGCTGACTACTTTGAATGCAGTGTGAATAAAAAAGGCAGAGTAGTTTCAGAGTGACCAGTTAGCAAGTTACTACAAACTAGGAGAAATAATAGGAGTAGGTAGAAATCAATAAAGAAGGAAACAGGAATACACTGGAAGCATAGAAAAGTCAGAGGAACCAGAGTTCAAATTGCCAGCATCCGTTGGATCATCAAAAAAACAAGCAAGTTCCAGAAAAATATCTACTTCTGCTATATTGACTACGCCAAAGCCTTTGACTGTATGGATCACAACAAACTGTCAAAAATTCTAAAAGACATGGAAATATCAGACGACCTGACCTGCCTCTTGAGAAATCTGTATGTAGGTCAGGAAGCAACAGTTAAAACTGGACATGGAACAACAGACTTGTTCAAAATAGTGAAAGGAGTACATCAAGGCTGTATATTGACACCCTGCCTATTTAACTTATATGCAGAGTACATCATTAATGTACATTGGACTGGATGAAGCACAAGCTGGAATCAGATTGTTAGAAGTATCAATAACCTCAAATATGCAGATGACACCACACTTATGGCAGAAAGTGAAGAAGAACTAAGGAGTCCCTTGATGAAACTGAAAAATGACAGTGAAAAAGTTGACTTAAAACTCAACATCTAGAAAACTAAGATCTTCGATAGGTGGATAGCTACATGTAAAAGAATGAAACTAGAACATTTTCTAACACCATACAAAGAAATAAAATCAAAACGGATTGAAGACTTAAGTCTAAGATCAGAAAATATAAAGCTCTTAGAGGAAAACAGAGGCAGTACACACTTTGACATAAAGCAGAGCAAGATCCTCTTTGACCCACCGCCTAGAGTAATGGAGATAAAGATAAACAAATGGTACCTAATTAAACTTAAAACCTTTTCCACAGCAAAAGAAACAATAAACAGGATTAAAAGACAACCCTCAGAATGGGAGAAAATAATTGCAAACAAAATAATCGACAAAGAGTTAATCTTAAAAATACATAAGCAGCTCATCCAGCTCAATAATGAAATATCAGAAAAATAAACAGCCCAATCAAAAAATGAGAAGAAGACCTAAACAGACATTTATCCAAAGAAGACATATAGATAGCCAACAAACACAAGAAAAGATGCTCAACATTACTCATTATTGGAGAAATGCAAATGAAAACTACAATGAGGTATCACCTCACACCAGTCAGAATGCCCATCAGCAAAAAAATCTACAAACAATAAATGCTGGAGATAATGTGGATAAACAGTAACCCTTTTGCACTGTTGGTGGGAATGTAAACTGACAGAGCCACTATGGAGAACAGTATGGAGATTCCTTAAAAAATTAGGAATAAAACTACCTTATGATCCAGAAATCCTACTGCTGGGCATATACCATGAGAAAACCATAACTGAAGAAGACACATGTACTCCAATGTTCATAGCAGCACTATTTACAATAGCTAGGGCACCTAGATGTCCATCAATGAGTGAATGGATAAAGAAATTGTGGTACATACATGCAATGGAATATTATTCAACCATAAAAAAGAACAGATTTGAGTCAAGTCTAGTGAGTTGAATAAACCTAGAGTCTGTTAGACAAAGTGAAATAAGTCAGAAGGAGACAAACAAATATTGTATAATAATGCATATATATGGGATCTGGAAAATGGTATTGATGAATCTATTTGCAAGGAAGGAATGGAGATGCTGATATAGAAAATGGACTTGTGGACACAGTGGGATGAATGGAGAGAGTAGCATCAACATATATACTACTATGTCTAAAAGAGATAGCTAGTGAGAAGTTGCTATACAACACAGGGAGCCCAGCCTGGCACGCTGTGATGATGTAGAGGGGTAGGACAGGGGGAGGAGAAGGAGACTCAAGAGGGAGGTGATTTATATATAATTATGGTTGAATTGTGGTGTTGTATGGCAGAAACTAACAGAACATTGTAAAGCAATTTTCTTCCAGTTAAAGAATAAATTTTAAAAAAAAGTAAAGCAGGAACAGCCAGAGTTGAAAAAGAATATGCAGGCTAGAATTAGAAGCCCAGCTGAAAATGAGGAGAGTATTTTAGCTCAGGCCATTGTAACAAAATATTATGGACTGGTTGGCTTCAACAACATAAATTTATTTTCTCATGGTTCTGGAGGCTGAAGTCCAAAGCCAGAGTGCCTATGTGATTGGTTTCAGGGCCTTCTTCCTTGCTTGCAGACAGTAGCCTTCTTGCTATATTCTCACACAGTGGAGAGAAAGTGGTTCCCTGTTTATCTTCGTCTCCTTACAAAGCCACCATTCCCATTATGAGAGCCCTACTCTCATGATATTATCTTCCCCTAATTACCTTCCAAAGACCCCATCTCCAAACAGTTTCACATTAGGGATTTAGACATTAAACACAGGAATTTGCAGGGGACACAATTCACTTCATAGCAAAGTACCTGCAATAAGAAAGCCTCAGTTTGTTTTAATGCTGTTGAGAGATTAAGTAAAACAAGATCTAGTCACAAATAGGTCAACAATGACCTTAACAGGAAGAGTCTCATTAGAGTGGGTAGGCTTGCCAGACATAGAGACAGCAAGCATATAAAACTCTCTAAAAGTTGGTCAGTGAAGGAGGGGATAGAGATAGGGCAGTTTGGCAATGAGAATCTCTTGCATTTGAGGTGAAAAATAGCTTAGAGATGATTTGAGAAATTATTAGTGCTTTGAAGCTTTTAAAATCTGGTTCTCCCTGAAAAACTCTCTCTGAACTCTGATTTGGGATGAAACTTAGCCTAGCATACTGATTTCATGAACTGATTAAATCTACCAAATTATTTCTCTCTTCTATTATATGTTACACCAGGAATCAAGAGGCTACATTTATAGGGAAGTAGATAACAGAAACTTAAAATGTAGGAGTGTTAAGTGGCCTGCTTAAAATTTCATAGTTAATGAGTAGTAATACTGAAATTAAAACACTTTTTCCTCCTGATTTCTAGTTAAAGCAAGCCAGTTTCTTCCCTCCAACACTCTGTCAGTAACTCTGACCTTTCGGCCAGGCTTCCCTGGTGTCTCAGGTGGTAAAGAATCTGCCTGCAATGCAGAAGACTCAGGTTCAATCCCCGGGTCAGGAAAATCCCCTGGAGAAGGAAACGGCAACCCACTCCAGTATTCTTGCCTGGAGAAACCCATGGACAGAGAAGCCTGACAGGCTACAGTCCATGGGGTCACAAAGAGTCAGACACGACTGAGCAACTAACACTTACTTAACACACTAGGAAGCCACCACTTCCCTGGTGGCTCAGATGATAAAAGAATCCTCCTGCAACGCTGGAGACCTGGGTTCGATCCCTGGGTTGGGAAGATCCCCTGGAAAGGGAATGGCTACCCACTCCAGTATTCTTGCCTGGAGAATTCCCATGGACAGAGGAGTGTAGTGGGTTTTGGGGAGTCCATGGGGTTACAAAGAGTCGGACACATCTGAGTGACTAACAATTTCACTTTAACACACTAAGCACTTCAGTGCCTCATGACATCTGCACTCGCTGATTGTTCTTCTTCAAATGCTCTTTACCGAATGTCCAGATGGTGTACTCCTTCACTCCCCTTAAATTTCTGATTAAAGGTCACCTTGTCATGGAGACTTTCGCTGACTACTCTAAAATTTCAAAGATCCTTATTTTCATTCATTCTTCATTTACTCTCTCCAAAAGATTTATTACCCTGTATTATCTGCCACTTATTTTTGCTATCATTTATTATTTCTATCCCACAACAACTGGAAAGTATGCTTTGTAACAGCAGAATTTTTGTATTTTTTCACCACTATATCACTAGAGCTTTGAACTGTACCTATCATGGAATAAATGTTCTCAATTAATAAATGTTCTCAATAAATGTTCTTCAAATAAATGAAGGGAAAAAATCCTTAATATATATACAACAATGTTTTGACTAGGTATTACTTCCAATGCCTATCATTTTTAAGTAATGCTAGAAGAAAAATTCAAGGCAGATAAAAGCAACTCTAAAGGGAGTTAAAACAACATGGCCCAAATACTCATCTGTATTAATTACCAGTTTGATTCAATGAACACACTTACAACATGAGTTCTTAATGTATGTGGATCTTCATGGACCACTGAGGATGGAATTCGGGGGTCGATACATTATGAATAAATGTATAAATTAATAAGATTTTAGCATGTTTAAGCAGAGGAGTCCATTAAAAATCCTGACACAAGAATATTTTTTTAATATATTTCTTTGTGGCAGATACTCCTCCACTTCCCAACCCCTAAAAAATACTGGTTCCACTTTGGCCTGATGAGAATCAAATGTGCCTACTACCCAGAGCCAGTCCCTCATAGTTTAGCCATACTGTGTGCATTTATGTATAAAATAAAATATTATCTCTACCCTGAGAGAAATGATGATGTAGTTCATATTTATTACAAAAAATCCTACTATGGGCACTTTTTTGTATGAAGTAAAATAAATATTCAACATCAACATGTCATTGGATTATTGTATATTATTTTTTGTTTTACTCTAAATTGGTCTTTACTTGCAGTTTGAAGGAAAGTTACATGGCTCAAAATAGCCTAGAGTTAAAACTCCCCTCCAGATCCTCCCCAGGATTCTATGCAAAACAAAGAACTCTCTCACCAGAAGGAAAAAATGGATATTAATGTTGATTACACCCAGCTCCCAGCTGGTCCCAGCCTCTGGCAGATCTCCAGAATTCTTTGCCCCAGGGTAAAAAGATAACTAATTCTAACAACCTCAGAGAAGAATGGACCCCCTTAAGACAGTAGATTTCCACATATACACCTATATATACTTATTCTTTTCTTGGGTTAGTGCAGCAGCTCACTAATCTGACTGCTGCCCTTTCTCACCTCATTAAAGGTGAGCTGTTCCTGCAAAGGGCCGGTCTTGTTCTTTTTCCAAACGTTGCCTTCTCTGACTCCCTTACCCTACACAGTTAATAACATCCTAATTCATGTATGAGTATACTTAGCCCATTTTACAAATAAGTAAACTGAGGTTAGGAGACATGCAACAATTTGTCTAAAATCACACAGCAATAGAAAACTAACACACTATATTGGATATTATTCTTAATGAAATTCTTTATAAAATTAAACTCCATAAGTAGTTCAGTGTTTGGTGCACTTGTAAAGATCTGAATTAGTAGTCAAGATGGCTATCTTGAAGTTTGGGAGAATATGTGGTATTAGATTGAAAACAAAAAATACGGTGTAGTTGTCTCTCTCACTTTAAAATGTAGTACTAAGTTGGATAATTTAAATAGTTTTCATTTGGAGGATTATTTATTTCCCCTAGGTTTTTCTGACTTCTCAGTTATTATTACCACCACAATGAAGATTAAGATAGTGAGCTCCAGAGTCTTGGTCAGAATGGAATATTAAGGTGATTTTCATAGAATTAGGGTTCATAACTCTATGGATTTGGCTTCTTTGAATACTTGGGCTTGTCACGCTTCATAAGTATGCATGACAGGAGCCACACTGCTTTCTTTGCAGAATGCTAGTACTTATCTCTTACACTGGGCTTGGAATCATCAAGTTTTAAAATAAATAAATAGAACAAACATTGTTTCTGGTATTTTACAATTGTGTTTCCCCAGAGCAATGTACTTGGATGTTGACTGGTGGGCCTCAGAGTTTGTGAATTAGATGTGTGATCTAACGAAGTATCTAAGCTCAGTCCCATGAAGCACTGCTACCATCAGGGAGGAAGGAGACCAGCCCAGCCTACTAATTTCAGAGCATCTGAACCACCCGAGGTGCTAAGAGACCAGGAAGCGGGCATCCTTCAGAGGAAACATATGGAAAGTCTGCCGCTGAGGTCAGGCATCCATCCTGTTGTGAGGCAGCACATTCAGGGCCATCTGTGTCCATATGTTTCAAGAATATGTCCCTGTGCTAGGAGGTCTATAGAAAGGTTTGTGGAAATGAACCAGCAAAGTTCAGGGACAGAAGAGTCTGCAAAGTGCCCATTATTTCTGAATCTGTGTGCTCTGTCTCTCAGTTGTGGCCAACTCTTTGCCACCTAATGGACTGTAACCTGCCAGGCTCCTCTGTCCATGAAATTTCCAGGCAAGAATACTGGAGGGGTTTCCCATTTCCTTTTCCAATTTCTGAAATCACGTTCTTGTAAATAATGGTATTTTTTTCTGTTTTGTTTTAGGTTACTGGTACCACCTTCCTTTTCTTCCAGAGTGACAACAAACACATAAAATTACGTGTTCTTTGTACACCAATTAAGAATGACAAGAATTCCAATACTTTTGAGAAAGATCTGGAATAGGAAATGATAACCCACTCTGGTATTCTTGCCTGGGAAATCCCATGGGAAGAGGAGCCAGGCGGGCTGTAGTCCACGGGGTCACAAAAGAATCGGACACGACTTAGCAATTAAACAAACTACTTCATGTAGTCTTTCTTGCATTGGGACTCTGGTGATGCTGTTGATGTAAAGCCAATAACTGACTAATTACTACCTCCTCACCAACAGATTTAATTCAAGCCTGCATGGATTAAACAGAGAGCCTCCTAAGAAAGTTCTCTTTTTCTAGGGATCAATTTTATCATCTTCAGAATTACTACATAGGTTGATCTGATTAAATTCTTTGTTTCATCCTAGTCCATATATTCTAAAATTATGTGACTTCAGGGAGTAAAAATAGTGAAATTAAATTGCTAAAATAAGGTATTGGTGTAAAATATTTGAAAATACATTTTTAAAATTGATTATTCCAAATATTCAAAATACAAACAAAATCAGAAAAATCATCTGATTACTTGTTAAGTAATCAACATTGATGAATTTATCAATTTAGGACTCTGGACTTAGTGAGGAAACAAAAAATGTAAATGTGATCTTTGACGCAGTTGGGGAAAAAAATCTTACTCTGTACTTTTAAATCATGTGTCAGTTATACTAAGAGTGGTGACCAGGCAAATAAAATTCTATTAAACGTCATTTTATTGTCCAATTACATTAGACCACCTGAGATATTTAAAATAAGCCTGAGGCAGGAAAGGAGAAAAATTAAGTCATTCATCTTTTGACTAATTTGCTCATGAAACAGACGGACTCATGTAGGACTCCTTTCAGATAAAACACACCACATGCTTTCCTGATGTCCAGAGTCATGTTAATCTACATATTTCTGATTCATAATTAATTGTCAAAATTATGATATTTTATTTAAAAGGCCCCCTATTGAGAAAGAATACTATGTTAGAAATTTACGTATTTTTCAAAATGAATTTCCACAATGCCCATGATAGATCATAGCATAATACCTTCGCAGTTCAGAGCTACACATGTCAGCTATGTTTAATCCCCAATAACAAGGCCTGTTTTGCTCACTATCAAGTGGGATCTCCATCTCTGTTTATGACTATATAGATCTCCTGAATTCTAACTCTAGAAATAAATATATGCAAACATAAAACTTAGGGTGAGAAATGGTAGAGAATGAATCATAACCTTGGTTTTAGTCTATTCTTTCTAGATTGTTGCTATTGAGTGTAAATCCTACTAAAAAGGAGAAATATAACCACAATAAGATATCACTTCATACCCACCAGGATGACTGCTGTTAAAACCAAATGAAACATAAAAAGCAAGTGTTGGTGAAGATGCAGAGAAATTGGAACCCTGTACACTCTGAGGGAAATGCAAAATGGTGCAGTAACTATGGAAAACAGGATGCTGCCTTTTCAAAAAAAAAAAAAAAAAGTGAACATAGATTATCAAACCATCAAGTAATCTCAGTTCTGGGACTCAAACAGATATGTGCACACACGTTTATAGAAGCTTTATTCACAACAGCCAGAAGCTAGAAGTAACCCAAGTGTCCACTGACAGATAAATGAATAAAGAAAATGTAGTGTGTAGTATACACACACACACACACACACACATATATAAATGGATGAAACTTGAGAACATGCAAAATAAAATAAACCAGTTATTAAAGAACTTTTTATGATGCTCTTAAAATAATTCAAATCATAGAGACAGAAGGCAGAATTGGGGGAGTGGGGTGGGGAGGAATGGGAAGTTATGTTTAATGGACACAGAGTTTCTAATTGGGGAAGATGGGGAAATTTTGGAGATGGATGGTGGTCATGGTTGCAAAACCATGTGAATATACTTAATGCAGCTGAGTTTACCCTTAAAAATGGCTAAAAAAAAGTATATCAATATTATCACATTTTTAAAGGGAGAATTATATTAATAGCTAGGAAATTCGAAAGTGCTAAAAAAAAAAAAAAAGTACAACATGAACTGTTTTTGACATACTGGATTTTACTGTCTTTCAGATTCTTAGGGGAAAAACTTAAACAGAAAAGTATTTCCCTCCTCTTAGTAACAAGGAGTATTTGTTTTTGTTTTCTTCCTGTTAGGTTACAGATAGGGCTTCCAAGGTGATCTTTCCGTTTACAAATCTTTCCAGATTTTTTTTTTTCTTTTCCTTTTCCTGCTCATCTCAAGTTTGTGAACATCCACTATGCCAAGTCACTAAATAAGGCACCACTGAAGCATTCTGTTCATTTGAGGAAATGTGGATGGCTTTCTTTGGCAATGCCAGTACTGTCTGCTCCAGAAAAGTCTCTGCATGTAGAGCTACTGCCCTTTTCTTCAAACTTATCTTCCGATTTGAAGAGCAGATAATTTGACCTGGTTAAATTCAGAAACACATTGATTTTCTCTTTAATTTATAGTTTGATGAACTAAAAAGCAAAAATATTGCAAGGCAGAAAATCCTTTCCCTGTGCAGGCATGTTTCACTGCCTGCAAGATGAAAAGGAACAATTGGTTTTCTTTTTCTTCCAGCACATCTGATCTCCCTACATATTATGAATAACTAAATCTAGGTAAATAAGCATGTTTCAGAATAATTGGCTTTATCCTTTGCCCACCAGATATAAACTGTGCTTTTAATTTTCTCTATTCCTTAATCATTTTTGATACCAATGTTCAATAGGGGTTTAAATCCTTTTCCCAAGCTTCTCTTTTATCATGTTTCTAATTACCTAGCCTAATTGCTCAGAACCTTTAAGAGCTTGTGAAGTTTTTTAAATGGTTTTCTTTAATTATGATTCTTTTGTGAAGAAAATGCTGCTAACCAAAAGTTAATAGTGAATGCTGAATATCTGTGTTATAGGAGTAAAAAGAAGGAAAATAAATATTTCTTTAAGAAAACTGATTTTGTCCTTTCAAGGCTTCCTGACACTGTAAAAGACTAAAAATTCATGCTCATCACAGTTATCTGATAAAAAAAATTCATATAACATATAAACACAATTTACATATAGCTTATTTCTTTTACAGTTCCACATTTTACATACATATTCAGTATCAGAACAGTAAAACAAAAAAAACATTGAATATTTCAGATAGATATTTTCTTCCCAGTATAGAAATTTAGAGCCCTACTTAAGCTCTCAAAGCAAAGACAGTGATTGTAAACAGGAGGTATGGTTGACACCTTCTCAGTAGCTAAATTTCCAATTGGACTCAAAATTATTGTTTTTTTTTAAAGTAATTGAAACCTCTGTTAAAAAATGATGTTATGGAAAAACATTATTGTATGTGCTTGTGTTTTTTTTTTTAAGATTTCAGTGAGTAAAATGGTATGTCAAAAATTATTGTCCCTACAGTACAAATAAAACTGTATAGATATGAGCCAGATATTAGAATCAGAATTTGGCTTGCTATGGGATTGCACAGACTGGAAGGCTGCATTCATTTCTAGAGATTCTAATGATAGCTGGAGGGTCAGGTGGAGATACAGAGGTGCAATTGAGAAGAAGCAGGTGACAGTGTTTCTTAGAGATCTGCATTTGGGAATGGAAGCCAAAAAGGTTGAAGGGATTATGAATTTAAATAGAAAAGCAGAATGAAACAGGGCTAGAATTTGAAAAAAGAATGTCAGGATGAGATTGTCTGAGGCAGTATAGGTGCAAGTCAAGGTATCTTATTTGATAAGGGAATAGAATACAGATGTGAGCTGGATGGGTCAGGCAGCCAGTAAAGGTGCAGTTAAAGCTGATTAAATTATGATATACCAAACAGGCTGAGGACAGATCAAGGTATAATAAAGGGGTAAGGGAGCGCACACCCTTAAAATCACTCAGAAGCAGAAGTAACAAATTGCCCACAGTCATCCCAACTTGGACTGGCTGCCTGATCAGGTCCCAGACCTCAACAACCAGTAGCATCTAACGGAATACCATGTTACGCCAGCCCCCACCCTGAAAAGGCATCAGAGGGAATAGTCCCCCTGGGAAAACCAGGTCCTGTGATTAGGGAAATGCCTTGTCCTGCTCCCGTGACCCAGCATCTCCCAGCCTTTGCAGCATTGCAGGTCCCAAGCTGCTCGCAACTGCACAGCTCACTCAGCGCAGTACACGGCCCTTTCAGCGGTCCTTGGTGGACATGGCCCTGATCCAGGCCTGTGGTCGCGGCACATAACTTTACAGCCCGCAGGGTGGAGGGTGCCCTTTTCCCAAAAATTACTCTGAAGCGGCAGATACAAATTTGCAGCCGTAAGTCCCATTTGAACTCTCTGCCTGAGTGGCTCCCAGATAACAGCATGCTCAGCACACCCACGCCTGCCCTTCCGGGGCAGTGGAGGAACCCGGGCGTTTTTGCTTCCGGGGGAACATTCCCCGTAGGGGAGGTTAGGCTTTGCGATTTTGCTTATGACTTTTCTAGTAAAAACCCGTCAGGGACTCAGCTTCTGATGCTTACTCTGTTCCAAGTTCCTGGGTACCAAGAAAGGAACACAGACACACGCGCAGTACGCACCTCGCCCGAGGCCTTTGGCATCCAGGCCCTTCAGGGAAGTTGCAAAGCCTGGCCTCGCCCTGACAAAGAGGTCAAGTTCCCTTGCGTTTTGCCTAAAGAGGAATACACCCCAGTGGGCAAATTTAAGCTCGGGGTTACACAAGCGTCTTGTTCCCCAAAGCCTGCCCCTGGAACACAGCATCTCCCCACACTTGCCCTGCCGGTCGGCGCTTCCGCAGGACTTACCTGGTTAGCAGTCCTCCGGCACCCAGGCCTGCGGAGCTGGGTCCGGGCTCCGAACACCAGCAGAGCCGCCAGGTGAAGGGCCCCAGCACCCTAAAAATCATTCTGAGGCTGCAGATGCAAACTGACGACCGACAGTTTCCGTTTGAACTTCTTGTGAGATCAGCGCCCTGGCCTCTCTTGGAACCAGGGTTCCCAGGAGTCTTTGATTAGGCAAACTCTGGCGAGCCTGCGAGGCCGAGGCCTGAAAATGTACCTGAGTAACCTTGTGTTTTGCCAGGAGGGGAAATATTCTCTAAGACCCCGCTTCGGTGACCCGGCTTCTCCGACATCTGTTCCAGGCCTCCAGCTACCCTAAACCTGCTCCACGCTCATGGGCCTAAAGCGCTGCTTCACAAGGCCTTCCAAGATTCTGAGCTAGGTTCTGGCCCCAAACTCCTGCAGAGCTTCCATTGTAGAGGGAAGCCCACCCAAAACTCAGTCTAAGGCATCATATAGCTAACTGACAATCTTCAGTCCTCATTTGAACCTCCTGCAGGGATCGGGCCCTGGGTTTCAGAAACCAGTGCTCGCTCCCACTTTCAGCAGTCTCTGGGACACCTGGCCAGGTGTTCTCCATCAAGGCAGTACAGCACCCACCTGCTCTGCCTTAAGGATGATTATGCTCCTTAGGGTTTGGCACCCTCAATCCGCTGCTCCTCTGAGCCGGCCTCTCCAGGCCCCGACCCTGCTTGCCACAGGATGCGCGGATACGCACCTCGTGAGCCGGTCTTGGCAGGTACGGCAGGCCTTTGGTCAACCTGGTGCTCCGAGCCTTTGAAGCCAAGTACATGCTTGAAATGCCAGCACAGCCTCCAGGGTGAGAGACCCAACCCGCTGTATATCACTCAGTGGTTAGCGCCAAAATACCCTCCAGCCCCACTTCGGACTTACTTCCCGTCAGGTGCCGAGCTCCTTCAGTTACATGAGGTTCCCAGGTGTTTTTTATTGGAGAATATTTGTCAGCCAAGACCGTTGAATGACCTTGAGTTTTGCCTTAGGGAAGACATTTCCCCCTGCTTAGTCTAGGCTGCGATTAGGCCTACCCCTTGAACCCCTAATGCCCGCTGCTGTGACCGGGCTTCCCACTGCTGCACGGCAGGCGCAGACGCATTTCGCGTCCCTTCCGCCGCCTGGGGTCCGCCCACCTCCAGGCCCCCAACACGGAAGAGCCGCCATGTTGGAGGGCGCCCACCGTCCTGAATCACTTTTGAGGTGGCAGGTACAGATTGACGACCATCAGTCCCAGTTTGGATCTGCTGCCTGGGCTTTTCCAACAGGGTTCTGGACTGTCTCCTTGTTGTTCAGTCACCAAGTTGGCAAGCCAGGCTGTCCTGTCCTTCAGTATCTCTCGGAGTTTGCTTAGACTCCTGTCCGTTGAGTCCGTGATGCCATCCAACCATCTCATCCTCTGTCACCCTCTTCTCCTCCTTCCTTCAGTCTTTCCCAGCATCAGGGTCTGTTCTAATGAGTCAGTCCTTTGTATCAGGTGGCCAAAGTATTGGAGCTTCAGCATCAGCCCTTCCAGTGAGTGTCTCTTACTGGAGACTATATTGGGAACCACTTGCCTAAAAGACACCTTTGTAGGAAAGGGCAAACTGAGCCTCCTCTCTGCAGAAACAATTCCATGGATGCCTAGTGGCAGTGGCATCTTTATGCAGGGCAAAAAGAAACAATCCCTCCCTCGGCCTGGACCTACCTCTGCTGCAGTTGGACAAGGATGATTCCAGAGCCCACCCGGATCCTTGCAATGGTGTCTCTGTTCCAGGCTCACCACCTATCCAGCCATGGGCACCTGCCTCATGCACTATTCCTATAAATGAGATCAACAGAAAGAAGAGCTTCAGTCTTCTGTCATTTGTTTATTCAGAAATACACATTGGACACCTGACCTGTTCCAGATATTGTGCTTTGCTAATCCATACGTTACTCACATAAAACCCCACTTCAAAGGTAAGAGCATGGGTCAGACTGAAACTGGAAAGGATGTGTGATCCTACCGACTAGCTTGTGGTAGAGTAACACGCCATCATGAAGTCTATATACATTCCATCTAGAAATGCATTTCTAGAAAAAGGTGAAAGCTTTTAAAGAAGGAAAACTTTCAAACTTAAAAATTTGAAGTAGAACTTTTCAAACAGGGACTACCAGCATCCCACACCTAGACTAAATATGTTTAACCTCTTCTTGGTAACTAGAAGTACTTTTATTAACAAGCATTATTGTGAAATATATGGAGGATGTAGGTTCTGACATTGTCTCAGCTACTACTTAGCCTTCTGAATAGAAACACTGTTCTTAGATCTCAGTAAGTGATCTGTAAATGCTTGTCCAGCTCTGCAATTCCAAATGTATAAGCTCTGTTTGTGTATGTAATGACTAGATGAGACTTAACATACAGCATTTATCATGTGACAATATTCTTAGCAGTTTATGCATAGTAACAGACTGAATCACCTTGAAAGCCCTGGGGAAGGGCCACTTTTATTATTGCAGTTTTTCAGTTGAGGAAATTATGGAGAAAGGGGTTATCTGATGGCTTGAAAGTGATAGTTTGCACGCAGGCATGATGAGACATTTGGAGAACATACTGATTCAGTGGACATGAACTAGGTTAGATAAACTAGGGAGATAGTGAGGAACAGGGAGGGCTGGCGTGCTGCAGTACTTGGGGTCACAGAGTTGAACGTGACTTAGCAACTGAACAAATACAATGTCTCCCCTGAGTCACTGCTTTTACCCAAGATGCCAAAGGCTGTCAGATTTCTTTAGCAGCAAAAGTGTTATCTGAACATCTGCTCAAGTGGAATCCTGATACATAAAGCAAATCAATGCTGAAATACTGCAGTAGGAGAGGGGTTATTGGGGTGGATGGGGCAGGCAGCCCAGACTATTTGGTCCTCTCTTCTCCCCCTTCAAATGCTTCCATTTAAAGGACAAGATATTAAAAAATTACTGACAAATTCAAAATACATGATATCTGATTCTTTTCAAGTTCTAATATTTTGACTCCCTAACTTTAGAGAGCACAGGCATCCACCATTGTTTAAAACATACTGCCTTTTATAGATCCATCCAGAATATAAAAACATAATAAATCTTCTTGTAGATAAAAAGATTTTTTTGCAGATTCTCCTTGTGAGCATGAAAGATGAATATTACCCTGCAGTTGTGCTTGCTACATTGCAATTACTTTCTCAGCAGTATATTAATTAGTCAACTCCAGTAGTCTAGAACTCTTTGATGCTAGGTAATGAGATTAATAATAGATTCTTATCAACCCTCCCAAAGCTACAACAGGCATCAAGTAGTTCTAATCTGCATTGCCTATACATGGCATGAAAAAGCTCTTTAGGAGTCCAGGGCTCAATCAGGACCATTTGTGTTCAGCACACCACAATATTCAGTGCTTACACGAGTAACGTCTGTGAAAACAGCATCACAACATTGCACTGCCCACCTGGTGTAGAATGGAATGGCTTATTTAAATTATGCACATAAGCTGCTTTCTCTGTAGGAATAATCTGACACTAGCTGTAGTCTGATGGATGGAAGTCTCTAAGAAACAAATGGTTTGTAGATTAGGAGATACTAGACACACAGAGGGATTCCCAGGTGGTGCTAGTGGTAAAGAACTCGCCTGCCAAGGCAGGAGATGTAAAGAGATGCAGGTTCCATCCCTGCATTGGGAAGATTTTCCTGGAGGAGGGCATGGCAACCCATTTCCAGTATCCTTGCCTGGAGAATCCCTTGAACGGAGGAGGCTGGTGGGTCACAGTCCAGAGGGTTGCAAAGAGTCAGGCAGGACTGAAGTGACTTAGCACGCAGACATACAGCAGAGAGTATATGTTGAAAAACATCTGCTATAAAAAGAAAATGCATAGTATTTCTCTTCTTGAGGGGTCCGTAATTTTCTCAACAGAACAGTATTGTGTATGGAGAGAAAATAGGAATCACAGACATATTGTTTAAAAGTTAAAGCTGGACTGTGTATAGTATATCTTTAATAGACATGCACACATAGAAATAGTGAAATCCACACCTAATGTGTATATAGTTTTTCTTTCTTGTACAGTTTAAGTACATTCATTTCCTTTTTTGTATCTTGGCACACCTGTATTTGACCTGTAAAATGTGGCCACGTGTCTCTTCATGTGCAGAAGTACCTAATCATCATGTCAGAACCCCAGTGGAGCTGTCTCCTCCTGTAGCTCCTCTGAGGAAAGACCCGTGGAGGAAACCGAAGCCTTTCCTACACACTGGATTATGTCTCATGTTTGCTTGGAGCATAAACATTATTAACATGAATTTTAAGCTTTTTTGCCTTTTCATTTCTGTATCAAAATGTGGGGCCATAGATGTGTATGTTGGTGGTCCTTTTAGTTGTATCTAGATAATATCTCTAGATGTAATAATTATAGAGAATAAGTATTTGCTGAAGATTATATCATTAAATTACATATATATCTAATTTATAAAATGTTATAACAATGAATTCATTGCAGGAAATGTTTGGTCAAATTCCCATTTACAGGCCTAATGATCCTAAATGCTCATAGTGTGTTCATATTTTTCTTTCTCATAAGATAAAAATATAATGTATTGT
The DNA here is from genome assembly GCF_019320065.1 of Cervus canadensis. NCBI lineage: Eukaryota > Metazoa > Chordata > Mammalia > Artiodactyla > Cervidae > Cervus > Cervus canadensis. The sequence goes on along the minus strand of NC_057398.1, from coordinate 60,533,185 downwards.
GACTATTAAATATTTCTCTCAAATACATCATAACAAAATTACTAAGCAGTTTTCTCAGATGTTTAAATGTCACTTCTGCACCAAAGGGAACAGGTGGTTTGGTAAAGCTCCAGGAGTAAATATTTCTGACTTATCCATTGTTAACACTGATGCCATGGACTAGTGGATTCGTCCATGGAGATTACCTCAAAGACACCAAAGGAGTATAGACTAGACCTCTTTGTGGCCTGTCATATCTGTCCCTGGAGAAGCTACAAGAAGATCCAGAATGTTCCTCTGCTTGGAAATAAGTGTGCATGCAGCTCTAGGCAAAAACTTTGAAGGGAAATTGACGGTAACTAGGCTGTGATCCTGGAGAAGGGAACGACAGAGGACATCGTGGATGGCATCACATCCATGCTGGGGCTGTTGGAGAGGGGAACAAGAGAAACTCCATGTTAAAACCTGTGAGTCCTCTTAAGGCAGGATGTGAGCTGGGCCTGAACTTTGGTCAGGAATGAGGGAACCACAGTTAAAGAAAAACTAGGTCTCCTTGGAGACCGCCTCCTCACTGATAACTAACAGATTGGAATTTGAGGTCAGTTTGCTCTTGTTAGATGAATGACAGCGATATCCCTTTGACATATAGCCCCTTACAATTCTAATTCTTTCTGCACTTGTATATTGTAGAACTGGGTAACGTAGCTGAAAAACTGAGTAACGTAGCTGACATGTAAGCACTCATGTAGCGGGGGATATAAAGCTGTGTCTTCTATAGTCATCAGGGGCCTTGTTGGCAACCGACACCCCTTGGACCTGCTGGCGTAATAAACTGTTCTCCGCTGTACTGAGTGTCCTCCTAGGTATGCTCTGTGAGTTCGGACTCCATAAGAGTGAGAGAGTCAATTTCTAGGCAGGTTGATAAGAAGTCGGGGTCCCCAAGGAGCAGAGAGGGGTCTGGGTCTCTTGAAGAGGACATAGGGGTCAGGAGTTCTCAAGGAGGAGACAAGGACAAATGTTTTTTCTTCTACATTCCTTAGTCTTAGTCACATAAAACTTTTTTTTTTTTCTTTAAGCCTGGACCTGATGATTACACAACAAACAACTCAGCTTAAACTCTATACTAAGGATTATATAGCAACAATGTATCCTGCTGGAGGACAGTTTCTCCTTGAAAACCTTCTGACTAATCTTGTCATCTTAAAATGTATATTATGGGAGTGGGTCTGGTAAGACCTTTCTATTGTTAGTTCTAATCTTGTCATCTTAAAATGTAGATTGTGGGAGTGGGTCTAGTAAGATCTTTACAACCTTGAGACATTCTTTTAATTTATTGTAAGAAACAATTTAAAAAGTGTATAGCTCCCTTCCTAAGACTAGCGAGTGGGGCACTCTCTGCCCCTCTCTGATGTCTGTGTCAGGAGGTTTCTCTGTCTCTTTTCACTGTAGTAAAATTTCTGCCACACAAGAGCCCTGAGTGGCCAAGCCTGGTCTCTGGTTTTGAAGCTAAATCTTCTTCTTCGGATATCATGAATCAGACATTGTTCACCATAAGCTATCACATGGACTCAATGGATATGAGTTTGAGCAAACCTCAGGAGATGGTGAAGGACAGGGAGGCCTGGCCTGCTGCAATCCATGGAGCTGCAAAAGTCAGACACAGCTGAGCGACTGAGATCCATGAGATATGCATGTGAATTCAGAGGTTGTTATATGTGTGGCTTAGTGTGTGAGTTTGTGTGAGTATGTTACTGTGAATGGGTGTTTGTATGTGTTTGTGCATGTGTGTGTGTAGTTATTAGAAACTACAACTCTCACTAGAACCAGAGAACTTATACCACCTTCTCTTTCTTCCACATCCTTCCTTTAACATGGCAGTAATATTATTGTCATATTATTGTCCAGAAAGATCAGACTGAGATAGTTAAATTAATGAGAAAACTGAGGCCATTATTTCACAATTGACTTTTTAGTGTCGTCTGCGTTTATTATTATGTGATTTTATTACTGAAATTTGAATTTGCTACACAGAATTGACACTATTAAGTGCGCTAGAGTGTTCTCAGTGTCTGCCAGGTTGCCGGGTGACAGAAAGAGATCCGAGAAATGTTCCAATCAGTGAGATTTTCAGTGCATTTCCAGAAAGAATGGGTTTTATTATCAAGTCACATTCCTGAATTCAACAAAGATCCTTTTTAATTGTCATCTAAGTCAGAAGTTGCTCTTTTGTAAGATGTTTTGTTGTTGTTCTTGTTGAATTCTTAGAAGGCAGGTGTTCCCTGATGTCAAGTATACTCTTTCCCTGCCTTCTTCAGCACAGCATAAAGGGGCCTTGCTCACCTGGCTGGGCTCGTGTTTACCAACCATAGTGCTTGCCTGGGATTACAAGAACTTGACAGAAGGTTCTAGTACAATATGACAGCCAGGAAAAACCCATTTCCTCCACCGCTTGCCTACTTATGGCTGATGCGTTTGATTTTATTTGATCGTTTACTTTAAGTCAAGGTTATGAAAGTTTCTGTATTATCACAACCATAAATATAAAAATCATGCTTTGAGAAACTCTAAAAATATGCATTTTGTTTAATTCCCTATACTTCATTATTTTTTAACTGTATCTTATTCACATAGAATGCTTTTTTCCTTTTTTTAAAAGGGCATATAATGTCAGGCTTCCATGGTAGCTCAGCTGCTAAAGAATACACCTGCAATGCAGGAGACCTCAGTTAGATTCCTAGGTGGAGAAGTTCCCCTGGAGAAATTCCCCTGGAGAAGGGATAAGCTACCCACTCCAGTATTCCTTGGTCTTCCCTGGTGGCTCAGATAATAAAGAATCCACCTGCAATGCGGGAGACCTGGGTTTGATCCCAGGGTTGGGAAGATCCTCTGGAGGAGGGCATGGCAACCCCCTCCAGTATTCTTCCCTGGACAGAGGAGCCTGGTGGGTTACCTTCCCTGGGGTTGCAAAAAGTCAGACACAACTGAGTGACTAAGAACAGCACAGCACAGCATATGTCTCTTAGAATATTGATATTTTGAAATCAGAGTTTGGGATAGTCTCCTTTAAGGCGCTGTCCCCTGTTGAAATGCAAATGAGATAACACATTAAACTGTACCATTTTACTAAGTATAAACTCTATTTGTCAAATATTTCCATAATGGGTTTCAAAGAAGGGACAGTGGAGAGAATATGAAGACCCCAATATTGATGGAAATTCAAGCCCTGGCCCAGGATACAGTTTTGTTGGGTATATTCTGAGCAGAACGTAGTCAGAAGAAAACATTTTAAATCAGTGTATGGAGCCTTCTGATGCCACCTGGAACTATTTGTATTTAGAAGGACATTTGAACAGATACTGATTTATTGAAATCAAAGAATTCAGCAGTTTTCTCTATGTGATTTAATAGTATTTGTGTTAATCACACTTCTGTGTTTTAACATTTTGATATAATGCTTATGTAATAGATATTTAGTAATAATAAATAAATTATAAACATTTTAAAGTAAAATTCAAAGACTGAAAATTAAGATGGTTAAGTCACAACTTTTATAATCTTTGTTTCTCAGTTTTTATTACTTTACCATTATAGTCTTCTCAACACCACAACTACCACAAATATTCCTTTGTTTTCATGTCATCACGTAGTTGGTGGTTGTTATGGAGTGAATTGTGCCTCACCAAATTCTGTGTTGAAGTCCTGATCCCTAGCACCATAGAATGTGACTGTGTTGAATATAAGGTCTTTAAAGAATTAAGTTAAATGATGTCTTTAGAGTGGGCTCCAATCCAATAAAGAGGTAATTAGGACACAGAGAGATGACCAACAGGCAGACACAGCCACAAGGGCAGCTATCACAAGCCAAGAAGAGAGGCTTCATTAGGAACGAAACCTGATGACTCCTTGATTTTGGACTTCCAGCCTCTAGAGCTGTGAGACAAGAGTTTCTGTTGTGATGAATAACTTGGTCTGAGGTCTTCTGTTTTGGCAGGCCTACTAGACTAACGCAATGGTTATACAGGATATTCTCTATTTACCCTTTCTAGTCCAACTTCCCCTCCTCCTGGTCTATAGAAGCTGATACTTATGAACTCTGATCAATGGTCTCCCCTAGCAATAGCTTCAAGCTGGCTTCCATGAAAGGGAAGCCTTAGCAGAGGGTCTGCAGCCGGGAGGAAAGTAAGATATGGCCATTACTCTCCTGGCTTCTGACTAGATGCCTGCAGGTGTCAGCCCTCCTTAAGAACTTCAGCTGCTATCCAGCAGCCCTCAATCACAGTGTCAGCCTCTGGCTCAGGGTCCCAAAGCTCACTCCACTGGCCCCTCCAAGTCAAGCTGGTAACACTCCTGGCTGTTGCTCCCCTACTTGAGGTACTGTCCATGTCTTGCCCACACCTTCATACATCTCTCCCTTGTTAGCCATCATCATGTCATTCTAAGCCTGCCTACCACACCTGCCAGACACGCAGGCAGCAGTAGAGTGGATGTGAAGGGAACAGTCTATTCTTAGCAAGACCAAATCAAAAAGTCAACATTACCTGGTTGGAATATGTACTTTATGATAATATGCTGTCTCATTTTACCTGTTCCTTTATATTCAATCTGACAGTGCCTTAAATAGATGGTACAATCAATGAGTAATTAGTGAGGGACTATCTTAACAATACCTTTTAAAGATATTCATCTGCTAGAGTTGATGCTTTTAATATCCTAAATGTAATTGCAGGTTACTCTGAGAAATCTAAGGGGGCAGAATTCAAGTTAGCATTTCTTAATTCATAAGGTCTCAAAAGCCTTTTTGTCACTCAAACTCACCCTATTTATGTTTTTCTTACAGGAGTTTAAAGGTGTTCACAAATCTAGAGATTGATAAAAGTGAAAAAAATTTAGTTCAGTAAATGTATTATATATTAAAGTATCATTAACTTATTTATGAGCCCCCCGACCCAGTGGCTGACAGTAAAGAATCTGCCTGCAATGTTGGAGACCTGGGTTCAGTCCCTGGGTTGGGAAGATCCCCTGAAGAAGGAAATGGCAACCCACTCCAGTATTCTTGCCTAGAGAATTCCATGGACAAAGGAACTTGCAGGCTACAGTAGGTGGGGTTATAAAGAGACAAACACTAACACACACACACACACACACAAAACTTACTTATATTGAAGTGCAGTCCCTTGTAACTGAAACCATGTTTAAAGATGTATACCATAAATAATATAAAATGATTATCAAACATACTCTAATACACAAATAAATCACTTGTCAATTTTTACCTTACGTAATTTCTTCATCAGACTTCAAAAATTTTTAAACTTTTTGTTTTTCATGAGCAAATTGTCAATAATGTGCTAAATATTTATAATTGTGCCTCTGCTGCCATCTAGACGTTAAGAGCAAGCATTGCATGCAGGCTTGAAATGATGCATAAGAAAATTATCTGACAATATTTTGTTGCATTCTTTTTAACATACTCTTGCAAAAAAAAGTATCAGAAACTTAAAAACACATTAATTATTATATAGTATAATGCACCCAAACTTACCTTAGTAGTTAGCCTTTAATGAAAGAAGAAAAAGAAGGGAAAATGTAAAATGATGAAGTAAGTCATGTTAATTCAAGAAGTTTTAATTAGAATAAGCAACTCTGTAAATTAACATGATAAATTAAGGTTAGAGCGCATGTAATTTGCTCTTTTTAGCATGGATCTTTGCAACTCTAATTAATCTACCACCATTAATTGTTCCTTTATAATATATCTGACTTCATCCATGAAATATTCATAAATTTCATGAGGAAGCATAGAGTGAAGCTATTTAATGTCAGGCTCTGGGAAGAATCAACATCAGGTTCAAATCCCAGTTCTGACACTTCGACAAGTAGTTCATCCTCCCAATGTCATGTTTCTTATCCATACCAGGGAGATGATAATACCTGCTGCATAGATTTGCCTTAAGGATTAAATCCAATGACATAATCCCTGTGCCAGATACAATGTTCAGGACATTTTACTTAACAGACTACATACCATCTCTCTCAACACTCCAGCCCAGAGGAGTCTCCCTGAATTTCTTAAGGATGCTGGCATTCCCTCCCTGTACAACCAAAACGATGTGTCTAATATTTACCATGTGCCATCTCTGCTGTTTTCTTTTTCTGACTAGAAACTTCATTCATCTTGAACTTACACAATCCAGACTCTGCAGAAATACAAACAGATCGATAGATACAGATGTTCATTTCCTCACAATTCCACCCTCTTGTCATCCTACAAAGAGATCCATTCTCAAGGTACAATGTACATTGCTCTCTTCATTTTTCTTTTCTATACATCTGCTGGCACAGATTTTATTATTTTTCACACTAATGAGATTACCCTATGCATCCTCTTGGGATCCAGCTCTTAACTGTCACTCCCCAGTCTGAATTCCACTCAGTTTGGCACCTACTCCAGCATGTTTTCACATCCAAGAATTAGATTTGATTTCAGAAATGTTAAAAAATACTGCAAAATATTGCTGGAGATTTCTTAGGAAAATGAAGGTATTTTCAAAACACTACTCCCCATTCCAGCTGCCATATCTCTCCTCTTGCTTTATCTCCCACCTCCAGGCCCTGGAATCTCAGGCTTTAGCCACCCACCCCTCATTCACAAATAAGCCTTCTGTGCCTTTCCTTCCTTACAATTTATTTTAAAGAATGCATTAGTTAGCTATTGTTCTGCATCACAGCCCATCTAAATTTAGTGGCTTACAGCAGACATGATTTATTATTTCTTATACCTCTGTGAGTTAGTTGTCCATCTGGGAATCTCTTCATCTGGTTTTTTTCAGAATCACTCATGTGGCTGCAATCTGATGGCTGGATCTTGGCTAGAAGCCTCACTCACATGTCAGGCAGTTAGTGCCAGCTGTCACCTTGAGTGTCCTTATTTTCCTTCACAGGCCCTCTTACCCTACAATAGACTAGACTAGACTTCTGTCCAGCATGACAGTTTTGAGTTCTAGCGAGGGAAAATATCTAGTCTTGGCAGTAACATGTGGTCACTTCTTCTACCTTCTAGGGGTCATGAGTGAGCCAACACAGGTTCAAGGATAAAAGGAAATAGACTCTGTATGTATATGAAGCAAGGAGGCAAAGAAATCACATTGAAAACAAGCACACGTGATAGAGAAGTTGCCATCACCTTCACAAAAGCTCTACCGTAAAGACTTTGCTGGTCATTTAGCAGCAGTATCCAAATTGACAAGGTCCAGTCAGCACTTTTAGACACCTTATTTTGTTCCCTGGTTCTGTGAGCTCACCATGATGGTGCTTACAGGTCAGTATGGACCACTGTACTCTAGACTCTTAAAATGAGGGAATACCTTTATCTTGGTAATACAAATTCTGACTCCAGTCTTTGGCATTTGATTGTCAGCAGTATTTAATTTTCACTCTTCTCTCTTCCTCCTCTCTCTCACATCTGGCAAAATTGACAAGAAAACCTAGGTGCTCTCTCCTCTGGTGCCAATGGGAATGTAAGCCACAAAAATCTCTACTGACATGGGAGCTTTCAACCTTGTTCCGGCACCCTAAACACCATAAACATCCCAAGCCAGTCACTTTTCTCTACTTTCTCAAATCGTTTTGGACCAATTGGGAGGACTGCCCTGCTGTATCTATAGGTCTTCATTATATAAGTAATCAACTTTTTTTCTATTTTCTTGGTGCATGTGTGTTTCTTGGTGCATGGGTGAGATTAGGGAAGGATCCATTAGTTTTGACAGCTGAACCAAATTGTGAGTGGAGGCCCATGTTCTATCTTAACAGCGGCCACAGTGGCTGGCATTGTGAGCAGGATTATCCAGATGACAGCAGTCAAGTCACCACCGTGGCCTTTCTTTCCTCCTTGGCCGCTGACTGGCTCTGCTGTCTGCTGATGATCAAGCATTGGGATTTGTGCCGCGTGTCCTGCGTTTGCTGAGTTCCACCAAGCCTCTGCTCTCAAATTTAACTGGCTGAAGTTGGAATTTTTAATAATTCACATTTAGGGAAAGGAGTACAGGGTTGGGTTCTCCTTATTGTGGCTCCAGATCATGTGTTTATCCCCAGACATATCTGTGTGTCTTAGATTGAACCATGTGTCTTGATTTCAACATAAGTGGAGACTGACACTAGACTCAGAGGAAGGACCCTTCCTATGTGTTTCACCAGGCCTTGGCCCCTGTTTCAGACTGCTCCGTCCAATATGCAGACCCACTCTATAGTTGTTCCTATGGAAGGAGAGAGCACTGTTTGAGGAGCAATCATGCGAAGATTTGAATTACCAAAGCCTGTGCTGCTAAAGGCGGATGTCTCATTAGGATTTTACAAACTGCCTTTGCTGCTACTGATGCCCATACCTCTCATTTCAGAAAACATCCTTGTCCTCAGTGTTTTAGGGAGAGACATCTATGGGAACTCTGGGACACAATCAAAGGGTTAAATATTTCCTTGGAGGAAACACTTAAACCTGATGATATTGATTTGAGACTCTCCGCAAGAAGGGATTTATAAATAATAGCAGGAGAAAAGGAATCTCCTCAAAGTTCATCCAGAAACCACCAAAGTAAAATAAAAAAGAAGACAGAGAAGGGGATAGAGAGGAAATAAAAACAGAAACCAGCATAAACAAAGGAAGAAATTTAAAAAAACAAAACAAACAAAAAACCTGAAACAGAGATCCACAAATGGATTGAATCAGAAATTCAAAATTTGCTAACATAATTTCTACAACAAAAAATGAAAGGGCAATGATTGAATTGTGTACATCAACAAAATAGTTGCTGAATTAAGATGTTAAATCTGCTAAAATACACCCACTGGAAAAACTTCATGGTGTAATCACTATTGGGGCACAAATTACAGCTATACTGAGATTGCATTACATTTAAACTAGGTGCTACCTATAATCTTGAGGAGTTCCTAAATACAAAATAAAGGACAAACAATTATGCCTCACCATAACCACTGGAACCATGGTCTTGCCTAAATTCCCATGATCATCACATCAATAGCCCTAAAATACTGCCTAGTAGATGTGGACACTGTGATGAAATGAGTAATAAATTGAAATCAAATTCAGTGTTTGGCAACTTATAAACTGACTAGACAAATCAGACTCTACTTACCCCATTGGTTTCCATTAAAAATAGTTAATACAATTCAAAATAAAATAAAAATAGTATTTGAAACCAATGAAACCAATACAAGACCTATTAAGGAAAGGGTAAGTGATAATACTCACTAATTCTCCATTTAACTGACTGGTTTAGAAATTTAACTTGGAAAGAATAATGACTTACAGTAGACAACTACAACTGTAATACTATGGCCCAACCTATTAAGGTCCCCATATGGTCAGAAGAAGCCACCACTCCTTAGCCCCTTGTATACCTGGATAGTCCTTTGGGATAAACTGGATGAGCAGAGATAAGAATTTCAACACTCTAATGACGATATCACCACCAGGCTCACTGGAGAGCTGTTGCTTTAGCTATCTCATCCAGAACGACCCTGATAAAGGAGAAGCACAAAGGTTAGCACAATTGACCAAATTTTAGGTAGTCATCTTAGTACGGACCTTCTGGCCAATAGGCAGCTTCAACTGCACATTTTTACTAACTCTTGGTTAATTTGTCAATAATCTAGCTGCCTGGTCTGGCCGGTAGCATCAGGACAATTCCTTGTCCAAGGTTGCCCACTCTGAGGTGAAGAATTCTAGGAATTTGTTGCCTTAGACATCTTCAAAATATACATTAAAGCTACATATATCCCTGTACATATTAAGGCATGAAATAAGACCTCATCAAAACACTTTTTACACCATTTGGCATTCTACCTATTATCAATAGTGACTTACTTCACTTTCCAAAATCCACATTGCTGGGCTCTTGAACAGAACTTTCACCTCTCTTACTAGCCTCTGGCCATATGCTTTAAAAGCACAATAATGACCTACTTAAACGAGTTTCTACTCAATTAAATAAAACTCGGTACATACTAATCTTCAATCAAACATCAGGAGTGGCTAACAGTCTGATTCCATTTTTGAAGTTGGAGTGCTGTCATCTTTGAAGCTTCATGCCTCTGTCTTTCCCTTTTGCTGAACATCTTAGCAAGCAGATAAGAAATCTTGAACTTTCCCCCTTTTAGTGACCGCAGAAGTTTAAATTCACACAATTCCATGCCTGTGCGGGAACCCTGACTGCATCCTCACTCCCTAAACACCATCAAAACTCCAAGCCAATCTTTTTTTCCTGCTCTGTCAAGCCATTTTCAGACAGTTTTAGAGGCTAGCCTTGTTCTTCTATGAAATCCTAGTCATATAAGTAATAAATCTTTTCATATCCTTTTGGTGCATGTGTGGCATCATCAGTCTTGCCAACGAGATCAAATTTGGGGTCCAAGCACAGTCCATCCTTCTTCTTCTGAGAGAACATAACAATCTTTTAATCTTATTTTTAGAAAGATAAGTTTGATACAGTGAAATAACATCGACTTTGAAGTTAAAAAAAACAAGGATTTTATTTCTGAGTCTGATGCATCTTAGCTAAGAAACCTTTGAGCAAGTTGTTTAATACATCTCAGGTTCAGCTTATAAGACATGAACAAGCATTTCCAAGATCAAAAAATTTAGAGCTGATGTGAAATGTACACTCATGTAAATAAGGAAGGATTCAAATAAGATTCTCCCATCTATGTGTTTTGCACATTCATCTGACATTTATGTCCTATGTTACGTCTTTACATCTGTAAGCAAGGATGGTCAAATTCCCAATTCCAGGTTAAGAGATTCCACAGAGTTAACACTATTAATGTTACATGATTCCCCAACCATGTGAAAAAGTTTTCTTGTTTCTAGACTTCTTATTCAGTTCAGTTGCTCAGTCATTTCCGACTCTGTGACCTCATGGACTGCAGCACACCAGGCTTCCCTGTCTATCACTAACTCCTGGAGCTTGCTCAAACTCAAGACTTCTTATTACTTATCCCATTCTCTTTCCTTGTTGTTAGGGTTAGTTAATAATTTCTATGCTTTCTTTTTATTCCTCAAACCCAATGGACACCTTTGTTAACTTTTGTAACATCATGGTTTTAAAAGAGTGTTTAACTTGGTGACCTATTAGGGTTCACTACAAGACAACTTATTGAGGATATTTATGATTTATGCAAGTTAATCAAGAGTAATACAAGTCTAGCAGTGATAAAAGAAAGCTCTCCTGATGTATGGAGAATCCAGCCATGGACACATCCTTTGGTACTATTCAAGAAGGAAGAACTTTTTGATTAAGAGATAAGACAGTATTTTAATCCTTATATCTCTCCTTATTAGCTAAGGCAGGGCAATTTACTTAGCGTTTCTAAACCTAGGTTTAGAAAAACAAAGTACTTAAAGTGTTCAGAATAATGACCCGCAGATAGTAAGAAACTGAATATGTTATCATTACTACACAGTGCTAGAATAAAAACTCCTCCTGAAGAGGTGTGTGTTTTCCTAGATTTCCTGCTATGATACTGTACTTGAATAATGTGGTGGTTGGTTTCTTTATCCACAAACATCTAATCTCATAAGAAATACAAAATTTAAGTTACTTTCCTTCTCTAGTTTGAATGATATGTATTTTTCTAGGTACAGGCTGAATACAGGTAAGATTTGATATACTAGGAAAACAAGATACCTCGGAATGGTCAGCCTAGTAGCCTTTATAGATGACCACTGTGACTATAACATACAGAATAGGTGTGGTGGTTTTAAAGAGGCGCTGTGCTGTGTGCTGTGCTTAGTCGCTCAGTTGTGTCCAACTCTTTGCGACCCCATGGACTGTAGCCCACTAGGCTCCTCTGTCCATGGGTATTCTCTAGGCAAAGCTACTGGAGTGGGTTGCCATGCCCTCCTCCAGGGAATCTTCCCAACCCAATGATTGAACCCAGGTCTCCTGCATTGCAGGCAGATTCTTTAGTGTCTGAGCCACCTGGGAAGCCCAAGAATACTGCCATGGGTAGCTGATCCCTTCTCCAGGGGACTTTCCCAACCCAGGGAATTGAACTGGGGTCTCCTGTATTGCAGGCAGATTCTGGATTCTTTACAGATGAGTTACCTGGGAAGCCCAAAGAGGTGCTGACAAACACAGTAATATGCCTTGATTCAAGAGATGAAGAATAAATTCCCTCCTCTTGAGTGAGGTCTGAATTAAGTGAATCATTTTTAATGAACAGAATATAGTTGAAGTGACTATACGTCACTTCCAGCAGCGTCCAGTCGGAGTTCAATCACTTTTTATTGGATCACTTATGCTGGGGAAGCCAGCAGCCATGTCATGACAGGTAGACTTTGGACAGGTCCGTCAAAATTCTCCAAGTCAGGTTTCAACAGTACATGAACTGTGAAATTCCAGATGCTCAAGCTGGATTTAGAAAAGCCAGAAGAACCAGAGATCAAATTACCAACATCCGTTGAAACATCAAAAAAGCAAGAGAGTTCCAGAAAAGCATCTACCTCTGCTTTATTGACAATGCCAAAGCGTTTGACTGTGTGGATCACAGCAAACTGTGGAAAATTCCTCAAGAGATGGGAATACCAGACCCCTTGACCTGACTCTTGAGAAATCTGTATGGAGATAAGGAAGTAACAGTTAAAACTGGACATAGAACAACAGACTGGTTCCAAATCAGGAAAGGAGTACATCAAGGCTATATATTGTCACCCTGCTTATTTAAATTATATGCAGAGTACATCATGGAAATACTGGGCTGGAAGAAGCACAAGCTGGAATCAAGACTTCTGGGAGAAATATCAATAACCTCAGATATGCAGATGACACCACCCTTATGGCAGAAAGTGAAGAAGAACGAAAGAGCCTCTTGATGAAAGTGAAAGAGAAGAGTGAAAAAGTTGGCTTAAAACTCAACATTCAGAAAACTAAGATCATGGCATCTGGTTCCATTACTTCATGCAAATAGATGGGGAAACAATGGAAACAATGAGATTGACTTATGCAAACTTTAAAAAAAAAAACTTTATTTTGGGGGGCTCCAAAATCACTGCAGATGGTGACTGCATCCAGAAAATTAAAAGACACTTGCTCCTTGGAAGAAAAGTTATGACCAACCTAGACAGCATATTAAAAAGCAGAGACATTACTTTGCCAACAAAGGTCTGTCTAGTCAAAGCTATGGTTTTACCAGTAGTCATGTACTGATGTGAGAGTTGGAATGTAAAGAAAACTGAGCATGGAAGAATTGATATTTTGTACTGTGGTATTGGAGAAGACTCTTGAAAATCCCTTGGTCTGCAAGGAGATCCAACTAGTCCATCCTAAAGGCAATCAGTCCTGAATATTCATTAGAAGGAATGATGCTGAAGCTGAAACTTCAATACTTTGGCCATCTGATGGGAAGAACTGACTCATTGGAAAAGACCCTGATGCTGGGAAAGATTGAAGGCAGGAGAAGGGGACAACAGAAGATGAGATTGTCGTATGGCATTACCGACTCTATGGACATTAGTTTGAGTAAGCTCTGGGAGTTGGTGATGGACAAGGAGGCGTGGCATTCTGCAGCCCACGGGGTCGCAAAGAGTTGGACACAACTGAGCGACTGAACTGTACTGCACTGAATTGATGTGAGAGGAACCAAAGTCACTCAAAAATAGCCAAGAAAATACTGAGATCAAGAGAAGCACCATGTGAGTGATGTTGAAAGGGAACCCTCCACCAGTTAAACCTTCAGATGGGATGACAGCCCTGGTTGACATCTTTACTACAATCTCCAGAGACACCATATGCCAAAGGCACACAGTTTTGCAGCTTCCTGGTTCCCAGCCCATGAAATACTTGTGAAATAATAAAATTTTATTGTTCTAATTTGCTAATATTTACAGGTGATTTATTACATAGCATTAGGTAGCTAATACAGCTGGAGAAGAGATTGCTTAGTTATGAAAAAACTAGATATTTGCCCAAATAAAGGCAGTGAGAATGGATAAAAAATACCTTTTATGAAAAATTAGAAATAATCAGCATAAATTACATCATTATAGAATGAATATTATATTCATTATTAGAAAATGTTATTTGTAAACAAATTAAGTTTTGTGTCCAACAAGATCAAGTAGAGGTATGGGTGCTAAAGTTTTGAGCTGAGAAGAAATCACAGTTATACAAATTGCTGACACAACGTGAATTTAACAAATCACAGCAGTTCATAATTTCACATTGTGCCAAATCAGTAGCTCCAATGATATGGGCAAAAACCTCAAAAAGTTGTACTAAGAATAATATAGAGCAAATTAGAACCATGGATTTGTAAACAAATATACCTCATACAATAATGACATTTTTTGTTCACTCACAGGGGACATTTTCAAGGACTCACTAATTTTTATCTGCCTTTTTTAATGAAAAGATAAGTCCTTGGTATTTGACAAAGGTATTTCCATGTATGAAAGTTATAGAAAATTTGGAGGATAATGGCCATCGTGCAAATTCAGGTTCTATCAGAACATATATGGTAACTTGACACCATAAAACTATAAATTGAACCATAAAACTTTAAAAGGAGTAACTTCTAATGAGGAAAGAAATGATCAGTTCATAAATTTTATGGTTCTGCAATTAGGTTGTGGTTGATAGAGCAGGGTAAAGTTTAAAACTATGGGCTCAGAACACTTGAAAACATGGGACATGGCAACTAGTATTGTTAGATAAACCCCTAAAAATACTCAAACATAAAATGTCCACTTTCAAATATGGGGTTCAGCATATTTTCACATACTCTATTGTCCATAACCTAGAAAACTTTTTTGTTTCTAGACAGATGTTATTGTAAAAGTCTGCTATATACTTATAGTTTAATTTCTAACTAGAAATTTTAAGAACTCACATTCCTGGGGACTGGCAGCTTTTAGAAACAAAATTCTATGCACACAGTGTTACAGATTTTGCCAAAGTAATCCTATGGTCCAAGACATAAACTAAATGTATTGAAAAAAATGACTTATTTATTGACACATAGTGGCACATCATATTTTAACTCATTCTATAAAACTGTTTTCTTCATTGTGCAATTTTCAATGTGAATTTCATTTTATGAAATTTAATCTTTGTCAATAGTGCTTCCAGCTGGTATATAATAAGATGGTTATTATTTTCCAGCAAAGGTTGCTAATTTTTTCAAAGACTTTTAGGAGTCATTGGAATCCCAAATGGGACTTGTTCATGATACAAATATGGAAACTTTATATTGGGTTGACAAAAAAGTTGGCACAGAAAAACCCAAACAAACTTTTGGCCAGCCCAATATAACATTATAAGAAAAACTACCTATGGTTCCAGAAAACTTAAAATCACAACATGTATGTTCTCTCTTTAAAAAAGAAAAAAAAAATCCAACCTTTTGTTTCTCAAGAAAAAATATAACAAAAATCTATGCCATGAAAAATGCTTTTTACTTGTCTTCTTTGGCTTCCGGTACATCATTAATTGTGGTAGAAATTCTGAATCATAGATTCAGGGGGAAAAAATGCCAAATGATATAAGGAATGGTGGCAGCTGCTGAACAAGAATAAAACAGGCTCAATATGTAGTAAGAAAAAATAAAGGATCTATTGAAGAATTTAGCTTTCTCTTTTTCAGGCCAGGGTTTGAATTCTGGTTTCTCAGCTAAACATTCATTTAATATTGACTCTGATTTTTTAAGACATTATGAACTACAATTTCTTCATCTGTAAAATGGGGCTACTAAGAGTACTCACCATGAAGAATTGTTGGAAATACTGTGAGAGAGAGTATATTTGGAGGGCTTCCCAGGTGGACTTAGTGGTAAAGAATGTGCCTGCCAAGTAGGAGACAGTCTTGATCCCTGGGTCAGGAAGACCCCCTGGAGAAGGAAATGGCAACCCACTCCAATGTACTTGCCTGGGAAATCCCATGGAGAGAGGAGCCTTGTGGGCTACAGTCCATGTGGTCGTAAATGAATCAGACACAGCTTAGCAACTAAACAACAACAGCAGTATATTTGAAGTACTTAGTGTAGAATCTAGCCATCAGCATACTGCCAGTCACAATTTTTATATATAAATTTTATATATTATAAAATATTATATATATTTACTATTTTACTATTTTCACCATTATTAGTGACATAATTAATATGTTCACAGTCATCAATACTACAAGCAGATGTTATTATTTATTTTGAATTTATAAGGAAGCAAGGGGGGAGAGAATTTAGGTAATTTGCTTATACTTCCACAGTTAGGTAGCTATAATCTGACTTTGTAAGTTTTCCTGGCACAAAACTCATGGTCTTTTAATGCACTGTAACACTTCCATCTCACCTTTTAGACCAGAATAGAATCCATCAATTCCTCAGGATAGTATAGCCTAGCTAGGTTGATCGTGAGGTTGTCAGAAAAGATATAACTTACTCAGATAGTTATCTTTTAAGTAGACAGACTTTGAACCACCTTGAAGAGTGACCATAAAATTAAGGTAGGATTGTGTAGAGTATCTTGCTATATTTTTTAAAGTCAGATGAATGACAAGCAAGATATGCCAACTGTGGCACTGACAAAATAGACAGTGTTATAGCAGCTTAAAAAATCCAGAATATATATTTAAAATAGTCTTTTCGCCATCTGTCTCACAAGTGTCAGACTTGCTTACGTGACTGACATGCACATCTGGTGAGGCTCCTGTGATCCATCTGCATATACGCCACTTGCCAGTGGCTTGGCTGATACTAACTTGAGAAGCCTATGCTCTAAAAATATTCATGTAATGGCTAGTTAGTATTCATTCACTGAATGCGTGCATGCGTGCATGTGTGCACGCATGCATGTGTGTTTTCAAAATGTCTCACATAAAACTGTGCCATTAGGAGGATGAGAACAACTGAAATTTGAGTTTTCATTCTTAGTCCTTGTAGCATATGGTTCTAACTAGTGTAAGCACAATTTTTCACTTGTAAAATAGTACTAAGAAACTTCTCTGTGTATTGTTGGATTCAACAAAGTAAAACAAGTAATTTACTAAGTAGTATGCTTTGCACATAGTAAATACACATTAACTACCACGGCGATTATTACTGTTCTATTATTATTACTACTATAGTTAGTACACAAAGCAAGAAAATGAATTGCCTGTGATAGAAAAACTACAGTCACTTGGAGGCAAGTTAAAGAGCTTAAGTTACCTAAAATGGAACTAGAAGAAAATAAAGATGTTGTAATCTAAGTTGGGTGGCATTTTAAGTACTAAATAATAGGAAGAAATTACAAAAAAAAAAGTCAATAGAAATGTAGATATAAAAGGCAAAATTTCTGCCCAGGAAGAATTACTAAAATCTAGTCTACAAACGACAAATGCTTGAGAGGGTATGAAGAAAAGGGAATCCTCCTACCCCTACACTATTGGTAAGAATATAAATTGGTACAACCACTACGGAGAACATTATGAATTTTCCTTATAAAATGAAAAATGGAACTACCATATAACCCAGCAATCCCACTCCTGGGCACATATCTGGAGAAAACCCTATTTCAAAAAGACAGATGCACCCCAGTGTTCATTGCAACACTATTTACAATAGCCAAGACATGAAGCAACATAATGTCCATTGAGAGAGGAATGGATAAAGATGTGGTACATATATACAATGGAGCATTAGTTAGTTAGTTCAATCGCTCAGTCATGTCCGACTCTTTGCGACCCCACGAATCGCAGCACGCCAGGCCTCCCTGTTCATCACAAACTCCCGGAGTTTGCTCAAACTCATGCCCATCGAGTCGGTGATGCCATCCAGCCATCTCATCCTCTGTCGTCCCCTTCTCCTCTTGCCCCTAATCCCTCCCAGCATCAGGGTCTTTTTCAAAGAGTCAACACTTCGCATGAGCTGGCCAAAGTATTGTAGTTTCAGCTTCAGCATCAGTCCTTCCAGTGAACACCCAGGACTGATCTCCTTCAGGGTGGACTGGTTGGATCTCCTTGCAGTCCAAAGGACTCTCAAGTGTCTTCTCCAACACCATAGTTCAAAAGCATCAATTTTTCGGTGCTCAGCTTTCTTCACAATGGAGCATTACTCAGTTATAAAAAGAACAAAATAATGCCATTTGCCGCAGCATGGAGGGACCTAGAGACTGGCGTACTGAGTAAAGTAAGTTATACTGAGAAAGACACATATCCTATATGGAGTCTGAAAAAAAAAAATTATACAAATGAATTTATTTAAAAAACAAAACAGACTCAAGAGATTTCAAAAAGAAACTTATCACCACCAAAGGGGAAATGTTGAGGTGGGTAATGAATTAAGATCTTGGGATTAACATACACACTCTACTATATATGGAATAGATAACCAGCAAGGGCCTACTGTATACCATAGGGAACACTACTCAGGATTCTGCAATAACCTATGTGGGTAAAAATATCTGAAAAAGAATGAACACATGTATATGCATAAATGAATCACTTAGCTCTACACTTAGAACTAATACAACTTTGTAAATCAACTATACTGCAATACATTTTTAATTACTAAAAGCTAAATAAAAGAAACAAGACCTAGAAAGCTAGTTTATAAAAATTATTTGCAATGATGAAAGAGATGATTAACACTCCTAATATGTAAAGATCTTTTCAATCAACAATGAAAACACTGAAATTTCCTTTCAAAAACAGCAACTCTACCTAAACAATGTACCTAAATAGTAAAAATGATTGTTAAAAATAGGAAAAATGTTTATCCTCATGAATCAGGAAAGGTGGTCAAATTAGTGCAATGATAATTTATTTTCATTTAACACTCAGAAGCTATTGTCAAATGGTGTTACTATTTTTTTAGAGTAAAATAGATTACGTTGTTAATATCTGCAGGGTGTAAGAAAAATATCTGACAATATGTATCAAGAAATTTCTAAAATATTAACCTAGTAATTTAACTGGTGGTAATCTATCCTGATTTTCTAGCATTCAGACAAACATCTCTGTTCAAAATACTGATTTTAGTATTCTTTTATTTCGAAAATTGAAAGCAAGCTGAAAATCAAAAATGGAAAACAAGTCCTTGAATAAAACACTTAAATAATTTCATGTAAATTTACATTATTATATTATTATGTTACAAAATAAAATTGTTAATAGTCATGAAAAATTATGTGACAAATTACCATAATAGAAAATTGCTAGGAACAATTTTAAGCTAACAGGAGGGTCAACTCTTTGTGTTTATGCTTCTGGCAGGACCAACTTCCCTCACTCAGCTCATGCTTAACCCTTGTGATTCAGTAGCACTCTGTAGCAGTGCTGATGGTGGAAATAAGGATTGAGGTCCTGGCCCTGGGGAGAAATACTCAGAGGTGTACTGTGGAGGGCAGAGTTCAGGGGTCCTAGAACCCAGTTACCAAAACCTCCCTTTCCAGTGCCTGTCAACCCAGCCTCCACAAACTCCCCCTGCCTTCCCTGGGTCTCAACCCTCCCTGCCTAGATCAGCCACTGGGTCTACTGTGTGGGCACTCTTGCCCACTGCTGCTCTCATTAATACTGAATGTGAAATTATAGAGGGTGTTTACTTTTTTACTTTCATTTATATATTTTAGACCTTTATCTGGGTTACAAGTCTGTTTTTATAATTAGATTATAATTAGAACAGTGCTACTTGAAATCCATGGGGGCTATGCAAACTTGGAGTGTTGTATAAACTCTGTACATTAGAAGTATCTTTAAAACTTGGTGTTGATGATTTCTTATTGTCCACGTTGTGATACCCCAGTGAATAACTCTCCAGCTCTAGGGGGATGAGCAGTCAGAAGGTGATCAAACAAAGACAGGTATGCACATCCTCACTTGTGTCCAGTGAGAGTCAATTCATCTCCAGCTTCACTGAAGAGCAACCACTGATTTCCTTACAAAGGTGGAAATGGAAAGAAATCTTTGACTATTTTTGTTTCTTTCCAAAAACCAATGTAATGAATCATTTGAGTCTGCTATGCTGCAAGGCAATTATACACAGTGACAAACTGTCTCTTGAGATAGGATCCAGGTGCTGTACTTGATGGGTAATGCAGAAACTCAGAGAAAATGAACAGTTTTCATTGTTCATTACGGTTATGTGAACCAATGATTAGAACATCTTAAATCTTCTTTCTCTCTCTCTTGCTCTTCCTTCTCGCTCAAACTCACGTCTATTGAGTCGATGATGCCATCCAAGCATCTCATCCTCTGTTGCCCCTTCTCCAGCCTTAAATCTTTCCAGCATCAGGATCTTTTCCAATGAGTAACATATTTCCTTGATATGGATATATACATATAGATTATATTACATTATATCATATATAATATAATGTATCTTCCTTCAGCAGTGTTAACAGTAAACATTTGGAAAACCATTTTAAACTCATCATTTTATAATCCCTGGAGAGGATAATTGTATAAAAGATATCTCAGTCTATGTGCTTAGGGAATTAAAAATATAATTATTTCTCTCATTTCACTGTGGCATTCACCTTTACTAGGTTGACAATAAGATATTAAATATTGTTTGCAAACTAGGGGGACACTCTTGATGGTAAGCTTAAGGAGTACGCAAGACTAAACTACTACTTTCATAATGAAACTTTCAATATGTTTCATAAAACATATATATATAAAACTTATTTATGTTTAGTGCAGTCAAAAGAGGAGGGGGAAAGAGAGAGGAAAGGGTTAGAAAGGAAATTTTCTTGTGTTTCTATTACCCTTTATGCAGTCATTTTTATATTCTACAGATATTCAGGGAGCTCCTAGTACAAACTGGGCACCCTTCCAAGCACTCTGGGACATGCCTGGGGAAAAAAAGCACCCAGAAGCAACTGTTCCTATACTCTGCTTCCTCTTCACAGATGGACAGAGCTCATACAAAATTAACTCAGATGTGTTGATACTAAATTTTGTTGCTTTTAAAAATTCTTTTCATATTTAATTTATTCTAAAACAGGAAATGTGTTTTTTAAAACTTTGTTCTACTTCATACTACTTAGCCACTTTAGTGTCTGAATATTCTATATGGATAATATCTGGCACAATGAAAAATTTTTTTTTTTGGTGGAAAAGGATTGTTGATCCTTCATAAACATCTAAAATACTTTTCCTGGATATAAAATTTCAGCAATAAAACATTCAAGGAAGTCTAAGTATTTTCCTCATGTTTCTTGATTTTTCTCTTCTTTCCTTATTAAAAAAAATCAAGTTGGTAGATAAAGGAGATGACTGACGTGATTTAAAAAAATAAAACTTAAAATCCTTGAATAATGACTGTGAAATTATAAGTACCTCAGACACTTATATCTAAAGTAGAAAGATCTCCACTAACAAACTTATATTTCAATTGAAAATGTTTTGTTGTTGTATTGAAGAGTAACAATATTTCAGTAAAACATTAGAAACAGGGCTCAAGATAAACGGGTCCCTTTTGTTCATTTTTACATTAATGTTCAGGGCTTCTCAGGTGGTGCCAGTGGTAAAGAACCGATTTGCTAATGCAGGAGATGGAGGTTTGATCTCTGGGTTGGGAAGATTGGAGGAGGGCAAGGCAATACACTCCAGTACTTTTACCTGGAGAATCTCTTGGACAGAGGAGCCTGGTGGGCTATAGTCCATGGGGTCGCAGAGCTGGACACGACTGAGCAACTGACACACAGGCACACACATGTCCTTTAGGATGGACTGGTTGGATCTCCTTGTAGTCCAAGGGACTCTCAAGAGTCTTCTCCAACACCACAATTCAAAAGCATCAATTCATTGGTACTCAGCTTTCTTTATAGTCCAACTTTCACATCCATACATGACTACTGGAAAAACCAAAGCTTTGACTAGATGGACCTTTGTTGACAAAGAAATGTCTCTGATTTTTAATATGCTGTCTAGGTTGGTCATAGCGTTTCCTCCAAGGAGCAAGCGTCTTCTGATAACACAGCTGTGGTCACCATCTGCAGTGATTTTGGAGACGCAAAAAATAAAGTCTGTCACTGTTTCCATTGTTTCCCCATCTATTTGCCATGAAGTGCTGGGACTGGATGCCATGATCTTAGCTTTCTGAATATTGACTTTTAAGCCAACTTATTCACTCTCTTCTTTCACGTTCATCAAGAGGCTCTTTAGTTCCTCTTCATTTTCTGCCATAAGGGTGGTGTCATCTGCATATCTGAGGTTATTGATATTTCTCCCTGAAATCTTGATTCCAGCTTGTGTTTCCTCCAGGAAGTGCTTCATCCTGGCATTTCACATGATGTACTCTGCATGTAAGTTAAATAAGCAGGGTGACAATATACAGCCTTGACATACTCCTTTTCCAATTTGGAACCAGTCTGTTGTCCCATGTCCAGTTCTAACTGTTGCTTCTTGACCTGCATACAGATTTCTTAGGAGGCAGGTCAAGTGGTCTGGTATTCACATCTCTTGAAGAAATTTTCCACAGTTTGTTGTGATCCACACAGTCAAAGGCTTTGGCATAGTCAATAAAGCAGAAGATGTTTTTCTGAAACCCTCTTGCTTTTTCAATGATCCAACGGATGTTGGCAATTTGATCTCTAGTTTCTCTGGCTTTTCTGAATCCAGCCTGAACATCTGGATGTTCACAGTTCATGTATGGTTGAAGACTGGTTTGGGGAATTTTGAGCATTACTTTGGTAGCATGTGAGATGAGTGCAATTGTGTGGTAGTTTGAACATTCTTTGGCATTGCCTTTCTTTGGAATTAGAATGAAAACTGACCTTTTCCAGTCCTTTGGTCACTGCTGAGCTTTCCAAATTTGCTGGCATATTGAGTGTAGCACCTTCACAGCAACCTCTTTCAGAATTTGAAATAGCTAAACTAGAATTCCATCACCTCCACTAGCTTTGTTCATAGTGATTCTTCCTAAGGCCCACTTGACTTCACATTCCAGGATGTCTGGCTCTAGGTGAGTGATCACACCATTGTGGTTATCTGGGACATGAAGGTCATTTTTGTATAATTCCTCTGTGTATACTTGCCACCTCTTCTTAATATCTCCTTCTCTTACATCCATACCATTTCTTTCCTTTATTGTGCCCATCTTTCCATGAAATATTCCCTTGGTAGCTCTAATTCTCTTGAAGAGATCTCTAGTCTTTCCCATTCTATTGTTTTCCTCTATTTCTTTGCATTGATCACTGAGGAAGGCTTTCTTATCTCTCCTTGCTATTCTTTGAAACTCTGCATTCAATGGATATATCTTTCCTTTTCTCCTTTTCCTTTCACTTCTTTTATTTTCTCAGCTACTCCACTTGGGAAGAGACAAGTAATAAACAGTATAATACATAGCATTTTAAGTAGCAGTAAGTGATGAAACAAGAGTTTGCAAATAGGGATTTGCTATTTATACAAGGGAATCAGGGAGATGGCACTGCTAAGGGGATATTTGAGCAGTCCTGAAAGAAGTGAGAGAGCATGTTGTGGGATTCTCTGAAAGAGACCATGATGGGAAGAAGAACAAGGACAAAGCCAGGAGTTAGGGAAGTTCTTGATGTGTGTCAGATATAGCAGGGAGCCAGTAGGTGAAGTAGGAAAACAAGGATGAAATTGTGGATGATGAGGTCAGAGAGATAGGAATTTGGATTGAGTACAAATCATATAGAGTTTTTGACTTTGACCTTTTTAAAATTTATTTTTAATTGAAGGATAATTGTTTTACAATATTGTGTTGGTTTCTGCTGTACATCAACACAGGGCTTTGACTTTTACCTTGAGTGAAATGGGTACTCACTGGATTGTTTTGAACAAGAAAGTGACATGATCAGCCTGCTATGTTGAAGACTGTGGCTTCGGAGTGTGGTCTGAAGTCAGAGAGCATGAGACCTCCAGTTTCATTCTTTTTTCTCAAGACTGCTTGGCAATTTGAAGTCTTCTATAGTTTCATATGAATATTAGTATATGGTCTAGTACTGTAAAATGTCATGGGTATTCCTGGGTCATGTAGTTCCCCTGGAGAAGGGATAAGTTACACACTCTAGTATTCTTGGGCTTCCCTGGTGGCTCAGATAGTAAAGAATCCACCTGCAATGCAGGAGACCTGGGTTCGATCCCTGGTTTGGGAATATCCACTGGAGGAGGACATGGCAACCCACTCCAGTATTCTTGCCTGGAGAATACCCATGGACATAGAAGCCCAGTGGGCTCCTATGTACATGCGGTTGCAAAGTGACGGAATTGACTGAGCAAATAAGCACAGCATATTCTGATAGGGATTGTATTGAGTTTGTAGGTTACTTTGGGTAGCATGGCCATATTAACAATATCAACTCTTTCAATCCAAGAATATAGATTATCTTTCAATTTCTTTGTATCATTTTCAAATTACTTCATTAACATTTTATAGTTTTCAGGAATAGGTCTTTTACTTCTTGGATAAATTCATTCCTAAGCATTTTATCCTAAATGATTGATTGTAAGTGGGATTATTTCCTTAATTTCTCTTTCTGAGAATTCATTATTAGGATATAGGAAAGGAACAGATTTTTTTTGTGTATTAATCTTGTATGTTGTAACTTTATTGAATTTATTTATTAGTACAAATATCTTTCTGTGGCAATTATAGGGTTTCTTATGCAAAAGAGTGAAAGTTTTGCTCAGTCATGTCCCTCTGCACCCTCATGGACTGTAACCCCAAGAATCCTGGAGTGGGTAGCCATTCCCTTCACCAGGGGATCTTCCCCACTCCAGGATCAAGCCCAGGTCTCCTGCATTGCAGGCAGGTTCTTTAATGTCTGAGCCATGAATAACGCCATGTCATCTGCAAACAGTGACAGTTTTATTCCTTCACTTCCAATTTGGATACCCTTTTTTTTTTTTTCTAGTCTGATTGGTAGAAGCATGACTAAATCTTTTTGTGTTGATTTTGGATTATGAAATATTCCTGAAAACTTAATTTTAATATTTTTAGGGTTTTCTACACATAAGTTGATGTCATTTATGCCCACGACCTAGGATTCCCAGGTGGCAAAGTAGTAAAGAATCTGCCTGCCAGTGCAGGAGATGCAAGAGACCAGGGTTCAATCCTTGGGTCAGGAAGATCACCTGGAGTAGGAAATGACAACCCACACCAGTATTCTCGCCTGGAAGATTCCATGGACAGAGTAGCCTGGAGGCCCCAGTCCATGGGGCTGCAAAGAGTTGAACACAGTTGGTTGATCACACACACACACACACACACATGCCTACCACATTCATGGCAAGACACCAAACTGTTCCATTTCTGGAAAAAACTAAAAATGAAATTGAAGTGTGAGTTACTGCCCATCATAGGCCTTACAGAGTTATTGTTAAAATGTAACCAGTTAATCAACTGCTAAAATGAAATGGTTAGCCTTAGAGGAATATAAATAATATTTATATATTAATTTTTATAAAAAATAAAAACCTTAATTTATAAAATATACATATTTATTTATATTTATATATACAATCTCTACTACATGCATTCACAATGTCTAGGATACCAAAAAAAAAAAAAAATCAGATTGTCATGATTCAGGAGAAGTTACTCCATCTTCAAGGAAAAAGACAAACAGATATCAACCTAGAGATGATCCAAATGTTGAAACTATCAAATAGGGATTTTAAAGAAGATTTTATAACTATGCTCAGTGATAGAAAAGCAAATGTACTGCTAATAAATAAAAGCATGAAAATTATTAGAAAAACATGCATCTAGAAATGAAAATAAAGTATATAAAAATGTTGGAACTGAAAGTTTTGAAATTGAAAACAAAACTTAAAGGAAAATTAATTTGATAGTCTGAACAAAAAGAAAATGCAAATGACAGAGGAAAAAAGCTAGTGACTTTGAGGATAAAGCAACCGAAATAATGCAACTGGAAAGAGAGAGCAAAAATATTTAAAATTTGAACAAAGTCTCAGAATCCTATGAAACAATATCTGAAAGGTCTGACCTGTGAATATTTGGAGACCCAGAAGGAAATAAAACAGAGAATTTGGCAGAGATAAATATCTGAAAAATAATGGAGTGAATCTACAGATTTAGAAAGCTTAGCTAACAATAATTAGAATAAATGCAAGAAAATACATGTCCAGGTATCCCATAGTCAAACTGCTGAAATAAAGATATTATTTCAATTATAAAGATAAAAATTCTAAAATAACAGGGAAAAAATTCACATTATATAAAGGGAATACTAAAGCAAACAGGTGTGGAGATTTTATCAGAAAACATGAAAGCCAAATTCAGAGAATGCAGAAAGGTTTTTCAAAAAATTTCACATCTATTCATTATTAAAATTCTAAACAAACAAGGAAAAGAAAGGAACTTCTACAGTCTGATAAAGGTCATTTATAAAATATACAATGATGGCTATTAAACATTCTCCTTCCCCAGAGATTTTGAACAAGGCAAGATGTCTGATATAACCCATTTTATTCAATATCAAGTTAGAACTTTATTCAATTGAACTTTATTCAATATTGAATATTGAATAAAGATATTCAATAAAGTTCAATAAAGATATTGAACTTTATTCAATATCAAGTTCTTCAGTAGCGTCCAACTCTTTACCACCCCATGGACTATAGCCCGCAAGTCTACTCTGTCCATGCGATTCCTAAGGCAAGAATACTGGAGTGGGTTGCCAATTTTTCCTCCAGGGGATCTTCCTGACTGAAGGATCTAATCTACGCTTATGTCTCCTGCATTGGCAGTCAGGTTCTTTACCACTAGGACCACCCAGGAAGCCCCAGTAGAGGATCAAGCTGTTGTAATAAAGCTAAAAAGAGAAAAGAAGAAAGAAAAGCTATAACAGTTGAAAAGTAGAAAGCAAAATCTTGTCTATTTGCAGATGACATAATCGTTTAGACAGAAACTCTTAAGAAACCTATATATTGAAAAAAGCCAAACAGAACTCATATGTGAATTTAGCAGAACATGTAATGTTCAATATATAAAAATTGATTGCTTTGATGTATAAGAATCAAACAATTATAAAATAAAATCTTAAGTCATCTGTTTTACATTGGCTTCAAGAGCATAACATACTAAGAATATTTATATTCTATATTTAACAATCGTAGTGGTAAATCTTTTAACTTAACAGTAGAAAACTCTGCTAAGAGAAACTGAGGAAGACCTAAAATAAAGAGCTAGGCCAAGTTCATCAATTGCAAGAATCAATACATTAAGGAATAAACACTGTGCAAATTGATCTATCAATAAAATTCAATACCACTAAAAACTTGAACTTTTTTTGTGAAATTAACAAATTGATTCTGTTTTGTGTGCTAAGTTATTTCAGTCTGTTTGACTCTTTGTGACGCTATGGACTGTAGCCCACCGGCTCCTCTGTCAATAGGATTCTCTAAGCAAGAATACTGGAGTGGGTTGCCATGTCCTCCTCCAGATGATCTTCCCGGCCCAGGGATCAAACTCACCTCTCCTATGTCTTCTGCATTGTCAGGTGGGTTCTTTACCACTAATGCCACCTGGGAAGCCAAAGTTGATTCTAAAATTTATATAAAAATTCAATTTAGAATACCCACACAGTTGTAAAACAAAAGCAAGAATTTGAGGATTTAAACTGATTTCAAAATTTTGTTTAAAGCTGTGGTAATCAAGAGAGTATTCAATTAATGAAACAATAAAACATTAGATTAGCAAAATAAAAAAAAATCCAAAAATCAATCTACATGTATACTGACAACTGATTTTCAACAAAAGTACAATGGTAATGGAAAAATAAAAGATTTTAAGATTTATGTTTTTGTTGTTTAGTTGCTAAGTTGTGTCCAGGTCTGTAACTCCATGAACTGTAGTCTGCTAGGCTCCTCTGTCCATGGGATTTACCAGGCAAGAATACTGGAACTGGTTGCCATTTCTTCCTCCAGGGGATCTTCCCAACCCAGGGATTGAAACGTAGTCCCCTGTGTCTCCTGAACTGGCAAATGGATTCTAGCCACCTGGGAAGTCCGAGGTTTGCATCAGTTCAGTTCAGTTCATTCAGTCAGTCATGTCTGACTCTGTAAACCCCATGGACTGCAGCATGCCAGGCTTCCCGGTCCATCACCAACTCCTAGAGTTTACTCAAACTCATATCCATTCAGTCTGTGAACCATCCAACCATCTCCTCCTCTGCCATCCACTTCTCCTCTTGCCTTCACTCTTTCCCAGCATCAGGGTCTTTTAAAATGAGTCAGCTCTTTCCATCTGGTGGCCAAAGTATTGGAGTTTCAGCTTCAACATCAGTCCTTCCAATGAATATTCAGGACTGATTTCCTTTAGGATGGTTTGGTTGGATCTCCTTGTAGTCCAAGGGACTCTCAAGAGTCTTCTCTAATACCATAGTTCAAAAGCATCAATTCTTCGGCACTCAGCTTTCTTTATAGCCCAATTCTCACATCCATACATGATTCCTGGAAAAACCATAGCCTTGACTAGATGGACTTTTGTTGACAAAGTAATGTCTCTGCTTTTTAATATGCTAAGTTGGTCATAACTTTTCTCCCAAGGAGTAAGCGCCTTTTAATTTCATGGCTGTAGTCACCATCTACAGTGTTTTGGAGCCCAGAAAAATAAAGTCAGCCACTGTTTCCACTGCTTCTCCATCTATTTGCCATGAAGTTAAGGGACCAGATGCCATGATCTTAGTTTTCTGAATGTTGAGCTTTATGCCAACTTTTTCACGCTCCTTTTTCACTTTCATCAAGAGGCTCTTTAATTCTTTTTCACTTTTTGCCATAAGGGTGGTGTCATCTGCATATCTGAGGTTATTGATATTTCTCCCGGCAATCTTGGATTCCAACTTGTGCTTCAACCAGCCCAGCATTTCTCATGATGTACTCTGCGTATAAGTCAAATAAGCAGGGTGACAATATACAGCCTCAATGTACTCCTTTTCCTATTTGGAACCAGTCTGTTGTTTCATGTCCAGTTCTAACTCTTGCTTCCTGACCTGCATATAGATTTCTCATGAGGCAGGTCAGGTGGTCCGGTATTCCCATCTCTTTCAGAATTTTCCACAGTTTATTGTGATCCACACAGTCAAAGACTTTGGCATAGTCAATAAAGCAGAAGTATATGTTTTCTGGAACTCTCTCGCTTTTTCAATGATCCTGCGGATGTTGGCAATTTGATCTCTGGTTCCTCTGCCTTTTCTAAAACCAGCTTGAACATCTGGAAGTTCATGGTTCATGTATTGTTGAAGCCTGGCTTGGAGAATTTTGAGCACTACTTTTTTAGCATGTGAGATGAGCGCAATTGTGTGGTATTTTGAGCATTCTTTGACATTGCCTTTCTTTGGGATTGGAATGAAAACTGACCATATCCAGTCCTGTGGCCACTGCTGAATTTTCCAAATTTGCTGGCATATTGAGTGCAGCATTTTCACAGCATTCTCTTTTAGAATTTGAATAACTCAACTGGAATTCTATCTCTTCCACTAGCTGTGTTCATAGTGGTGCTTCCTAAGGCTCACTTGACTTCACATTCAAGGATGTCTGGCTCTAGGTGAGTAATCACACCATCATGATTATCTGGTTCCTGAAGATCTTTTTTGTACAGTTCTTCTGTGTATTCTTGCCACCTCTTCTTAATATCTTCTGCTTCTGTTAGGTCCATACCATTTCTGCCCTTTATTGAGCCCATGTTTGCATGAAATGTTCCCTTGGTATCTCTAATTTTCTTGAGGAGATCTCTAGTCTTTCCCATTCTATTGTTTTCTTCTGTTTCTTTGCATCAGGATCACGGAGGAAGGCTTTCTTATATCTCCTTGCTATTCTTTGGAACTCTGCATTCAAATGGGTATATTTTTCCTTTTCTCCTTTGCTTTTTGCTTCTCTTCTTTTCACAGCTATTTGTAAGATTTGCATAGGTTTTACTTTATATATGTGTGTATATATATAGATGGTACTAAGATATTGGATATTTGTATGGAAAGAAATGAACATCAACCCTTGTCTCATGCTACATACAAAATTTAACTCAATTATTAATTTGAAAGTAAAAGTATTAGTCACTCAGTTGGGTCCCACTCTTTGAGACCCCATGGACTGTAGCCCATCAGGCTCTTCTGTCCATGGAATTCTCCAGGCAAGAATAGTGGAGTGGATAGCCATTCCCTTCACCAGGGGATCTTCCCATCCCAGGGTTCAAACCCAGGCCTTCTGTGCTGCAGGCAGATTCTTTACTGTCTGAACCACCAGGAATGCCCAATTATTAACTTAAAATCAACTTAATTGTCTGCTGACCTTAAAATAAGGGGATTTTCTTGGAGTATATGGGTCAGACCAGTGCAGCCACCAGCCTCCCTACATTGGCAGATGGAAGCAGAAGAGTTCACATCAGAAGGACGCAACATGAGAAAGACTCCACTTGCCATTGATACCTTTGAACATGGAAGGAAGCCATGAACCGAGGATGCTGGGCAGCCTCCAGAAGCCAGAAGGGTAAGAAAATGAATTCTCCTCTAGAGACAGCACAAAGGAATGAAATCCTAATAACACCTAGATTTTAGCTCAATGAGACCCGTTTTGGACTTTGACCACCAAAACTGTATGATAGTAAATGTGTTGCATAAAAAAAAAGTAAATTATAAGCCTCAATACTATGCAAGTTCTAGACGAAAATGTAAGAGAAAGACTTCTCAGCTTTGGTGTCAGGTAGCATTTCTGTACAGGGTTTCTTTGTTAGTAATCCTTAGGAAGTTTATGGTTTTTCCCCAAATACAAAAAATTAAGACAAAACAGTTGAGGAACTGGAAAAATGTGAAAAAATTTATAATTCTCTAGGTATTAAATTTTTCCAGTCAACATAAAGATAAAATGAATAAATCCACTAATATAAAATTGAGAGATGAGACAGAAGACAGTAACACATGGGTGTGAGGTTTAAAGCCACAATTTGCATAAACTGCGTCAAAAGCCCGTGAGAAGGAGTCTCCAAGGCAAGTACTGGAAGCATGGTGAGTGTTTCTCACAGGTTTATGGCAGTTACCATGTTTTATGTGTGAGTTTGTGGTTCTATCTGATGTAACAATGATTCATTGTTGCAAGTAACAATTTTTAATAAGTTTAAGTGCACAGTGTACTTTTTGAAATCCCTACGGGTGGTGTTCCAAGAATTAATATATTTGGTGAGAATAGTATGTCTGTAAATCTGCAATTTCAGCAAGTAATTTTATATAATGTTATTAAACTTGCTAGGCAATCCAAATGTTACATTATTCAAAATCTGCCTAATAATGTCCACTGGTGTTTTCCAGGGTTTGAATATTCACTAGAGGCTTCATTCTTTGTAACTACTTTAGAAGAAAAATTGCAAAGCAGAAAATGTGCATATTAGGATGGAATTATCCAACATGCAATCAGAGACTCATCAAAAGTGATTAATTTTAATGACAAAGTCAAATAGGAGTAAGCAGATAACAGTTTCATCATTTAACAAGGTATTAAGTTTATGTGTTGGGAGACAACTGCATATGTAGACAAATGCATATAGAGGCATTGATGACCAGTTTGCTCAAAATGGCATTTTCAAGCATCTTTGTATAAGTAAGCTATCAAAGTAGAGATGTATCCCATCCCAAAGATTCTTTCTCTTTCCTGCCCCTAGTAGATTTTCTTCCATTTCAGGATGATAAGAAGAATATCTCCCTCAAACCTTGAATATGTGCTTATTCAAAATATTACAGAGTAATAAAGATAATGTCTTTCTTTGGACAAAACAGCAGATTTGCCAACAGCCTCCTTTATAAGATTGGGCCTTCCTAGTATCCATGGATCAGAGGTAAAGAATCGACCACCCAATGCAGGAGCTGCAAGGAATGCAAGTTCGATCCCTGGGTCAGGAAGATCTCCTGTAGGAGAAAATGGCAACTTACCCCAATATTTTTGTTGGGATAATCCCAGGGAGAGAGGAGCCTGGTGGGCTACAGTCCATGGTGTTGCCAAGAGTAGGACATGACTAAGCACTCAAAGATGAATTAAGTATCAGGATTCCTCCTCTGCAATGCTGTCTACAGTGCACATAGGCAGCAACAAATACCATCATTTCAGTCTCGGGGGATTAGGGGCTGGGTTAACTGACACAATAGTGTTACTCTGGCTACTGCTGTTGCTGTGAGTAATAAACTCTTTTATCTCTTACCCTGGATACTCACATCTTCTGCCAAAATATATACTGGCAACAGAATACCAAGGAGAAATAAGAAAGTCTTAAATGAACAATGAAACGAAATAGAGGAAAATAATAGAATGGGAAAGCCTAGAGATCTCTTCAAGAAAACTGGAGGATATCAGGGAACATTTCATGCAAGGATGGGCACGATAAAGGACAGAAACAGTAAGAACATAAGAGAAGCAGAAGACATTAAGAAGAGGTGGCAAAAATACACAGAACTATACAAAAAAGTTCCATATAAACTACAAAAAGTGGAGGGGACACATGTATACCTGTGGCTGATTCATGTTGATGTATGGCAAAAATCATCACAATATTGTAAAATAATTATACTCCAATTAAAATAAATTAATTAATTTAAAAAAAGAGGTGGCAAGAAACACAGGAAACTATACAGAAAAAGAACTTAATGACCCAGATAATCACAATGGTGTGGTCACTCACCTTGAGCCAGATATCCTGAAATGTGAAGTCAAGTGGAGCTTTGGAAGAATTACTATTAACAAAGATAGTGGAACTGATGGAATTCCAGGTGAACTATTTAAAATCTTAAAAGATGATGTTGTGAAAGTGCTGCACTCAACATGCCAGCAAGTTTGGAAAACTCCACAGTGGCCACAAGACTGGAAAATGTCAGTTTTCGTTTCAATCCCAAAGAAAGGCAATGCCAAAGAATGTTCAAACTACCACACAATTGCACTCATCTCACATGCTAGCAAAGTAATGCTCAAAATTCCCTAAGCCAGGCTTCAACTGTACATGAACCATGAATGTCCAGATGTTCAAGCTGGATTCAGAAAAGTCAGAGGAACCAGAGATGAAACTGCCAACATCTGCTGGATCATCAAAAATGCAAGAGAGTTCCAGGAAAACATCTACTTCTGGTTTATTGACTATGCCAAAGCCTTTGACTGTATGGATCACAACAATCCATGGAAAATTCTTCAAGAGATGGGAATACCAGACCACCTGACCTGCCTCCTGAGAAATCTGTATGTCAAGAAGCAACAGTTAGAACTGGACATGGAACAACAGGCTAGTTCCAAATTGGGAAAGGAGTATGTCAAGGCTGTATATTGTCACCCTGCTTATTTAACATACACAGAGTAAAAGTGAAAGTGAAATTGAAGTCACTCAGTCATGTCCAACTCTTTGCGACCCCATGGACTGCAGCCTACCAGACTTCTCCGTCCATGGGATTTTCCAGGCAAGAGTACTGGAGTGGGTTGCCATTTCCTTCTCCAGGGGATCTTCTCGACCCAGGGATCAAACCCGGGTCTCCTGAGTTGTAGGCAGATGCTTTTACCGTCTGACCCACCAGGGAAGTCATGCGAAATGCCAGGCTGGATGAAGCATAATCTGGAACCAAGAAGGCCAGGAGAAATATCAATAACCTCAGATACGCAGATGACACCACCTTTATGGCAGAAAATGAAGAGGAACTAAAGAGCCTCTTGATGAAAGTGAAAGAAGAGAGTGAAATAGTTGGCTTAAAGCTCAACATTCACAAAACTAAGATTGTGGCTTCCAGTCCCATCACTTCATGGAAAATAGATTAGGTAACAATAGAAACAGTGAGAAACTTTATTTTTTGGGTCTCCAAAATCACTGTAGATGGTGACTGTAGCCATGAAATCAAAAGATGCTTGCTCCTTGGAGGAAAAGCTATGACAAACCTAGACTGCATATTAAAAAGCAGAGACATTACTTTGTCAACAAAGGTCCATCTAGTCAAAGCTATGGTTTTTCCAGTAGTCATGTATGGATGTGAGAGTTGGACTATAAAGAAAGCTGAGTGCCAAAGAATTGATGCTTTTGAACTGTGGTGTTGGAGAAGACTCTTGGAAGTCCCTTGAACTGCAAGGAGATCAAACCAGTGAATTCTTTTTTTTTTTTTTTTTTAATTTTTTATTAGTTGGAGGCTAATTACTTCACAACATTTCAGTGGGTTTTGTCATACATTGATATGAATCAGCCATAGATTTACACGTATTCCCCATCCCAATCCCCCCTCCCACCTCCCTCTCCACCCGATTCCTCTGGGTCTTCCCAGTGCACCAGGCCCGAGCACTTGTCTCATGCATCCCACCTGGGCTGGTGATCTGTTTCACCATAGATAGTATACATGCTGTTGCTGTTTTGAAATATCCCACCCTCACATTCTCCCACAGAGTTCAAAAGTCTGTTCTGTATTTCTGTGTCTCTTTTTCTGTTTTGCATATAGGGTTATCGTTACCATCTTTCTAAATTCCATATATATGTGTTAGTATGCTGTAATGTTCTTTATCTTTCTGGCTTACTTCACTCTGTATAATGGGCTCCAGTTTCATCCATCTCATTAGGACTGTTCAAATGAATTCTTTTTAACGGCTGAGTAATATTCCATGGTGTATATGTACCACAGCTTCCTTATCCATTCATCTGCTGATGGGCATCTAGGTTGCTTCCATGTCCTGGCTATTATAAACAGTGCTGCAATGAACATTGGGGTGCACGTGTCTCTTTCAGATCTGGTTTCCTCAGTGTGTATGCCCAGAAGTGGGATTGCTGGGTCATATGGCAGTTCTATTTCCAGTTTTTTAAGAAAAACCTTATCTTTGACAAAGGAGGCAAGGATATACAATGGAAAAAAGACAACCTCTTTAACAAGTGGTGCTGGGAAAACTGGTCAACCACTTGCAAAAGAATGAAACTAGAACACTTTCTAACACCATACACAAAAATAAACTCAAAATGGATTAAAGATCTAAATGTAAGACCAGAAACTATAAAACTCCTAGAGGAGAACATAGGCAAAACACTCTCCGACATAAATCACAGCAAGATCCTCTATGACCCACCTCCCAGAATATTGGAAATAAAAGCAAAACCAAACCAGTGAATTCTAAAGGAAATCAGTCCTGAATATTCATTGGAAGGACTGATGCTGAGCTGAAACTCCAATACTTTGGCCACCTGATGCGAAGAACTGACTCATTGGAAAAGACCCTGATGCTGGGAAAGATTGAAGGTGGGAGGAGAAGGGGATGACACAGGATGAGATTATTGGATGACATCACCAACTCAATGGACATGTGTTTCAGCAAGCTCTGAGAGTTGGTGATGGACAGGGAGGCCTGACGTGCTGCAATCCATGTAGTCGCAAAGACTTGGACACAACTGAGCAACTGAACTGAACTGACCTGAATAATTAATTTGCAAACAATAAGACACTCAGACCCTTTGCATGTTCTTGAAATATAAAGCAACATATATTTTTACATTCACCTTAAGTTTCTTTGTATTGTTTATTTTAAAATGAAGAAGATAATTTGAAATAGAGACTGAGAAAGAATAGCCAATAAAATAAGAGTTTTACTGAAAGAGAGTGGGACTATAGGAAGTCAAGTTAAATGAATTTTACTCCATGAAATGTTCCTGGCAATGGAGTGAAATACGAATGGTACCCTGATCATCAGATTTAGTATGATAGAGTTTATTCGTGACTTGGGCATGAGTTGTCTCAATGGAGTGATAGAAATGAAAGATTGGTAAGTATGGGTTCAAAAGGGAAGGGAGGAAGACAAAGGACATAACAACTAGAGATATTCCGATAGAGTTGGGGGAATTGAGGGTCAGGACATTTAGAAAAAGTTTACCCCTGACCAAAACTTTACTATTAAATAATGATATCAAGAGAATCTGATTCTGTCAGATTCTCTTTCAGGTACAGCATGCAACCTACCATACAGAATTTTAGAGCTGTCAGGGCCTTAAATTTCTTGACAGATGAGAATTGAGAAGTAATTGGTGAATTAACAGCACAATTCTGAATTATGATTGAGATGGGCCCTGCATTGGCTAGCTATAGTTTTAGATTAATGAAGATACATTAGATTTTAAAATGATGGCTAGGTGATTTACATTTCAATTGACTCTGGGAATTTAGGGTTTATTGCCTGGGGAAAACCCTAATCCTCATAAAGTATGATTGACTACTACTCCATTGTTAGGGGGTTATAATTTGATTTTAGCCAGGTCTTACAATGCAATTTAGCTTTTTTTTTTTCCTTAATTTTTTTACTTTCTTGTATATACACATATATTTTTTTAATATATGTGTAGCATATATTTGTGTAGCATATTTTTTTAATATATGTGTAGCATATATGTGTAGCATAGAGTAGCATCATTTTTGGTCCTTGCTTTTATTATGTGCCAGAATGGCCATTGCAAACTTAACAGCTGCTCACCAATTCCAGAGAGTTTTGGTTAATGCAGCATCTGCCTTGTCTGTCTTGTGCTTGTCCATGTATTAATACCCAGCTTCTTGCAGCTCAAAGACTCTCTCAAGCATATAATAAATAAGTTTCAATGAATTAGAACCTTCTGCTTTAGCCGATATTAGAAGCTTTAGTTGTTCTTGTTGCTTTGTTTTTCTCTTTTGGCTAGTTTAAAATGTCTCTTATTTTATCAGAATGGCTCAAATAGTCAAGGATTAAAAGGTTAGAGTTTCTTTTTTATCCTAGGGTACTTCAGTATTCCCTTTCAAGGAAAACCAACTGGTTTAGAAATAATTTTAGAAGCTAGATATTATGAGACTTTTTTTGTCACATAACTAAAAATGATTTCCATTTCATAGTGATATAGAATATACTATATTGAAGACATTCTAAAATTCAGGATTACAATTTTTAAATTTTATTATATTTTGATATGTATATATTTTACTACATACTTTAAGATAATTACAAAACAAAAATATTTAGTATGTCATTTTTTCCCTTAAAGAGGTTTCTACCCAAAGAGAAACAAAGTACAGAACAAGAAATATAATAGCCTCCAGCTAATAAAAATAAATGAAGAAAGAAAAAAGAAGAAATATAATACTAACTTTCACCTTCTATAAGACAGATTGCATGTGAGCATTACATTTTATAAATCTATAGGAAAAATAAATAAAATATTATACCAGGATAATGAATGGATATACTAATTTCTACTTTGCTCATATCCTTTTTCCTTTTCCAAGAGTTTAGTTAAACACATGAAACTCCTCTGCAGAAAAGCTTTCTGCTGAATGCCAAAAGTCAAAGTTACTGACAACCTTTCAATGTGACTTTTTCATTCTGTATGCCTGATTAATTCTGTACGCCTATCATATAGATGCTATTCTGTAGACTGTGTAGGTAATAATAATAAAATAACTATATTTATACTTTAAATGTCTAAGAACTTTAGATACAGTAATTCTTTTTAGCCTAACAACCTGTTTACAAGGTTTCCAACTTTCTGACAGTTCAGAGTGACACAGCTAGTATTGGAAAACAATTCTGAATGTACTTAGAGTCAACGTGCTAACCTTAACTGCTTGTACTGTCTCTCCTAATTCTATACTTCCCCTTTTGATTTGATTAAAGGTGCAAAATTAACAAAATCTGGGCATTTTTTTCTTTTTTCCGAACAATATTGATTTCCAATACACATTGTTCCTTACTGCATGAACAAGTAAATGTAAAATGAAATGCCATCTCTAGTTACATATATAAATTAATTTGATTTTAAATTATTTATAACATTTGCATTTATATTTAGCAAGGAAGGCAGTTTTTTTGATCATACCTTATTTTATTAAAAATTTGCTCGAGTTGAGGTTTTCATTCCCTAAAAGTTACTTTGTTACAATGTAGACTGTTAGTTTTGGGATAATTCATTAGGATGGATTATGAAAGTTTTTTCTCTGAAGCTGGAACCTACAAAAAAGCAAAAAACATAATTATGAATGCATAATGGTAATTTCACAATATATCACTTCTTTAATACTTGATATTCTAACATGAAATTCAGGTTGGAACTGACTTAAAATTAGAAGTTTGGCATTTCTTATTATAACAAATGCTAGCAATACTCCTAATTCTTAGTGGAGAAATGTAGTTGAAGGAGAATAGAAGAAAATTTTGTTTTAAATGGGAAGATTCCAAAGCAAGATCATGCTTATAAAAATAAAGTCCATGCCTTTGTGAGTATTGTCATCACTGGCAGAGTGAATGTGTTTTAATAATATTGGATTGGCCCAAAAGTTCATAAGATTTATGGGAAATCCAAATGAACATTTTTGCCAATCCAATATAAATCAGAACTATGAACTGATAGGTATAAATATACTTAGAGGTGATACAACATTTGAAATTAAGATTCTCTTATTTAAAATATTTAGTTGCCACAAATTTTGTTGCATTTGATTATCTGCCAAGATTTAATGAAAATATTACCTATATTCAGATCTTTTGAGATGGAGAAGGGTGCATTTAAATCTCCCAAACTAGTACTGTCTTAAGAGGTAAAATGTGTTTTAATTAATTTTTATTGGGGTATATTTGCTTTACAATATTGTGTTAGTTTCTATTGTACAGCAAAGTGAATTGGCTATACATATACATAGATTCCCTCTTTTTTGGATTTCCTTCCCATTTAGGTCTCCAGAGAGCACTGAGCAGAGAACCCTGTGCTATTCACTAGGTTCCCACTAGTTATCTATTTAATACATAGCAGTGTATATATGGCAACCCCAACCTCCCGATTCATCCACCCCCTTTCCTGCACTTAGTATCCACATGTTTGCTCTCTACATCTGTGTCCCTATTTCTGCTTTGCAAATAAGTTCATCTGTACCGTATCTCTCATTCCACATATAAGTAATATTATACAATATGTATTTTGTCTCTTTCTGACTTATTTCACTGTATATGACAGCCTATAGATCCACCCACATCTTTGCAAATGGCACAGTTTCTTTCCTTTTATGGCTAAATAGTATTCCGTTGTATATATGTACCACTTCTTTATTCATCACTCTGTTGCTGGACATATAGGTTGCTTCCATGTCCTGCTATTGTAAATAGTGTTGCAATGAACATTGGGGTGCATGTTTCTTTTTTCAGTTTTGATTTTTGCTGAGTTTGTGCCCAGGAGTGGGATTGCTGGGTCATGTGGTAGTTCTATTTTTAGTTTTATAAGGAATCTCCACACTGTTATCCATAGCCACTGTACCAATTTACATTCTAGCAACAGTATAAGAAGGTTCCCTTTTCTCCACATCCTCTCCAGCATTTACTTGCAGACTTTTTGATGATGGCCATTCTAACCAGTGTGGATGATACACCTCATTGCAGTTTTGATTTGCATTTCTCTAATAATTAGTGATGTTGAGCATCTTTTCATGAGCTTTTGGCCATCTGTATGTCTTCTTTGGAGAAATGATAGCTCATGCAGCTCAATTAAAAAAAAACTCAATCAAAAAATGGGCAGAGGACCTAAAATGCATTTTTTAACTTATGTTTTCTTCAGTCTTGGTAGTATCAGCTAAATGTGACCATTAAAGGCATGAATTCTAAACATAGTTTGTTTGGTTTCAACAATTTTCCAGATTGTGCTACTGCTTATTCAAATGAGGATCTCTCTGTCAATCTTGTAATTTATTTTCCTTTGCTGTGCCTCCCATAAAGGTCTACTGTCACAGAATTATCCTTCTATTAGAAATCAAAATAATACAAGCAAGAGACATTTATAGAAAGGATATTCCACTTACATCCCCATTGAATGAAAAGTATAATGCTAAAGTGTACTCTGAATATGTATACAAGTAAACAGAATCTTTCCAAGCCCTTTCCTGAATGTCCACATAGAGACTTAAATCCTTCCATGAAGATGAATTTGTAGTTTTAGTTCACATACTATTCCTAAAAATGGTCATAAATTTGTAAACTTTTTCCTCACTTCCACTCTATGTATTTTAGGTATACGATGAAGATGTGTTAAATATTTCTGTGATTTAATCTAAAACATATGATTTGGGATCGAGTTCAGATAACATCTGTAGTCCTATCTTTTTTTGTGTTGTTTGTTTAACTGTTTCAAGCTCTATATCATGTTAGCATGTCAATTAGCCTTGAAGGAAGTCCCTCAATCCATTCATTTAAGGAAGTTACTCAATATTGTACTGACTAGAATTGATGTCAGAAATAATATTTTAAAGGATATTTTCCAACATCCATATTAATAAATAATTGTATTTTATTTTTTCAACTTAATTTTATTTTTTGGTTATGCCACACAGCCTATGGGGATCATAGCTCCCCAACCAGAGACTTGGACCCAAGTCCCCTGCATTGGAAGCATGGAGTCTTAAGCACTGGACCACAAGGGAAGTCCCAGAAGTAATATTTTCATGTACTTTAGAAAGTGGTAATTCCGTGAATAACAGGGTTCTACTTGTTCATTTCTGCCAGGGTCATGACTTCGGGATTGGATATTCTTCGGGATTGGATAAAGAGTAGCAGGGTTGGATACATCAGC
Source organism: Cervus canadensis (assembly GCF_019320065.1). Classification (NCBI taxonomy): domain Eukaryota; kingdom Metazoa; phylum Chordata; class Mammalia; order Artiodactyla; family Cervidae; genus Cervus; species Cervus canadensis. The sequence goes on along the minus strand of NC_057398.1, from coordinate 60,492,679 downwards.
ACCATTTAAATATTATGCAGGTTCCTCTGGCAGTACAGTGCATCCATTTTTTCACCATCCAGGTCTCTCAACAGTAGAGTTGTCCAGAGTCAGTGAAGAATGTTAGGAACAGTGGAAAGAGACTTACAGGTACCAAAAGATATTTGCAGAGCAAAATGAAGCTAGGTGCTCAACAGACTTATTGCTTCATGCATTCATTGAATATATATTGATTGAATGTCTTTCAGTCTCAAGGATAAATTCCATGGCAGTGAGTGGGGTAAAAGAAATTAATGAACTATAATCCCAGTCTCAAGATTCTTAAATACCATTAAGGAACTTGTACAAAATTGGGAAAGGAGTATGTCAAGGTTGTATATTGTCACCCTGCTTATTTAATTTGTATCCAGAGTACATCATGCGAAATTCCAGGCTGGATGAAATGCAAGCTGAAATCAAGATTGCTGGGAGAAATATCAACAACTTCAGATATGCAGATATTATCACTCTAGTGGCAGAAACAAAGAACTAAAAAGTCTCTTGAGGGGAGTGAAAGAGGAAAGTGAATAAAACTGGCTTAAAATTCATCATTCAAAAAATTAAGATCACAGCATCCAATCCCATCACTTCATGGAAAATAGATGGGAAAAACAAGGGAAACAATGACAGACTTTATTTTCTTGGGCTCCAAAATCACTGCAGATGGTGACTGCAGCCATGAAATTAAAAGATGCTTGCTCCTTGGAAGAAAAACTACGACAAACCTAGACAGTGTATTCAAAAGCAGAGACATTACTTTGCAGACAAAAGTCCATATAGTCAAAGCTATGGTTTTTTCCATTAATCATGTATGGATGTGAGAGATGGACCATAAAGAAGGCTGAGCACCAAAGAATTGATGCTTTTGAATTGTGATGTTGGACAAGACTTTTGAGAGTCCCCTGGATAGCAAGGAGATCAAACCAGTCAATCTTAAAGAAAATTAACTTAGTTATCAGTCCAATGGTGAGCGAATAATCTAAATATTCATAGGAAGGACTGATGTTGAAGATGAAGTTCCAATAATTTGGCCACTTGATGCAAAGAGCTGACTCATTAGATAAGCCCCCTGATGCTGGGAATAATTGAAGGCATGAGGAGAAGGGGATGACAGTAGATGAGATGGCTGGATGGCATCACGAACCCAATGGACATGAGGCTGAGAAAGCTCTGCAATATGGTGAAGGACAGGGAAGCATGGCATGCTACAGGACAACAACAACTATATATATATATATATATATATATATGTGTGTGTGTGTGTGTGTGTGTGTGTGTGTGTGTGTAACTGATTCATTTTGCTATACAGCAGAAATTAACACAACACTGCTAATCAACTATACTTCAATTTAAAAAATATAGAAAGCATCAATAAATTTTGGAGAAAATCTGAAACATTATAAAAAGAATTCCAGTGGATCAGATAGTAGTTCTTAGAAATTGCGGCAAGATGTATGAAGATTCAAAGAAAAGCAGTTATTATTAAATAAACTCAGCAGAAATCAACAATGTACCCAGAACCATGGCACTGGAAAAAAAGGGCCAGGAGATATTTAGAAGTTCAAATAAGCAAGGAGATGTCTTTCATCAGGAAACATGGTCTTATACAAATAAAAAATTTGGTATCAGGGGAAGACTCAAACCCCTAGGCAATCAGACTGACTCAAACAAGACAGGGCTAAAGTCTTAAATATGATAAGGAATTATATATTATTTTCATCATACATACTGAAATACAAGGGAATGAAAAATAAAATAGGGGAAGGACTTGGTAGTAAAACAATGATGAGTATAGTAAATGGTTAGAAAAATCATACAAATGAAGATATTTAATGTTAAGCAAACTTGGTATAAAACAGAGCTAACTTGCCTCTCCTCTGATACATGATTAAGCATGGTATGGATCCCAGATCCTAGGATAAAGGTGAACTTCACCAAGAGGGTTGAACTCTTCAGCTATAGGCCTTTGAAGAATGTGGAAACCATGAAACAAGATGGTCCCAAAGTGAGAAGTGCTAAAAACAAAAACATGGATCTGCCTTGCCAGCACTTACTATCTAGCCCCCACCTCCACTGTTTCTCGTTCTTACAGAATCCTGGATTTGATGCAAAGTCTACTCCTTAGCTGTATGAAAGTGAAAGTCTTTGCAATCCCAAGGAATGTACAGTCCATGGAATTCTCCAGGCCAGAATACTGGCGTGGGTAGCCTTTCCCTTCTCCAGGTGATCTTCCCAACCCAGGGATCGAACTCAGGTCTCCCACATTGCAGGTGGATTCTTTACTGGCTGAGCCACAAGGGAAGCCCAATAATATTGGAGTGGGTAGCCTATCCCTTCCTCAGCGGATCTTCCCGATCCAGGAGTTGAACTGGGAGTCTCCTGCACTGTGGATTCTTTACCAACTGAGCTATGAGGGAAGTCTGTGACTAGGGGAAGATGAACTCATTCTCGTTTCTAGGAGGATGTCTGAATTAGTTGAAGCCAATCAATTGATGGCAATCTCCTGAAGGTGGTTATTAGTCCAATGGTGAGCAAATGATCTAAATCAACCCAGTCAATATATCCTTGAAGCATGTACTCCATGCCTAGAGGATAGATTTTTCCTTTTGTTCTGTGACCAACAAAGCTTGCCGTTATCACTGGCAGTTATCTGGCAGAGAGAACAAGCCTTGGGATTAATCAAGTATGCAAAATATTAAAATGCTAAGATGGGGGAAAAAAAAAGTTGGCTGCTTGTTAATATGTCAAACCATCATGCAGAAAGTCACCCAACCTCTGAACTACTAGACATAGGAGACAATAAATATCTTTATTGCTTAATCCAGTATGCTTTTAGTTTATACCCTTACTGTTTAATGTACTTTGTGTTGGGGTTTTCTACTCCTGCAGTTAAAAGCAAGAGGAAAATCTTCACTGGCTATCATGCTGCTTAATTGTAAATAGTGATATTTAAAATATTGATATTCTCTTCCTGAATCTAAGATTCTGCTCCTCCCTGCATTATTACTCTCACTCTGGTCAGCTGGCCAGTTTTGAAAACTGTTCTCTCCAGATTTTAGAGCAAATTTTTCTTCCTTTATTTAGGGATTCAAAACTGCAAATATTTTTGAGGGCAAGAAAGGTAATGAAAATGTCGACATTTGCCAAGGATAAGAGAGTAGGTCATACTTTTCAGACTTCAGTTTGAATTCAGCGGGCCCCAGTCAGCCCTTTTAAATGAAAGAATAGAATTGAGTAGGTTAGGACAGGAGAAGGCAATGGCAACCCCCTCCAGTACTCTTGCCTGGAAAATTCCATGGAGGAGCCTGGTAGGCTGCAGTCCATGGGGTTGCTAAGAGTCTGGCATGACTGAGCAACTTAACTTTCACTTTTCACTTTCATGCATTGGAGAAGGAAATGGCAACCAACTCCAGTGTTCTGGCCTGGAGAATCCCAGGGACGGGGGAGCCTGGTGGGCTGCCGTCTGTGGGGTTGTGCAGAGTCGGACACGACTGTAGCTACTTAGCAGCAGCAGCAGCAGCAGCAGCTTCAACTGCTTGGCTTTATTTCTCATTTCTCCTTTAGCAGTTTTCAAAATCTTGTCACCAGGTAACAAACTGATACTGGCCTGTCAAAATGCTACTGTGTGAGGATGAAACATCAGAATCTTTTAGCTACTTTGAAAGCAGGGTAATCATGACAATAGGTGTAAAGATACACTCAATCCAACTTTATATACCCAAACTTCCCAACCTCCAGAATTATTTCCTCCTCAGTGGATATCTTGTTTTTCTTGCCCACTGGTAATCCTAAAAATAGATAACTTTCTTTTTCCTTAAATGAAAACAATATGCATTCAAAATATATATCTGAGATATCTTTCACAGTCCAAATTCTCAAACTAATCTTTTATAAGCATCATAATTGGGGACTTTTATTAGAGATAGCCTTTTCAAGCAAATATTCAGAATATCTGATAACACAGAAAACAATTCACAGTAGGAACTTTTTAAAAATGCAGTTTCTAAATCTGCTAGTTTCTAAAGGACAAGGTACTTGAAATATGGAAAGGAAATATCCTACATCAACTTTCATCTTACTACTAACTGTTAAAGCTTAGAAGAAATAATAAAGTTGAGGAACAAAACTGTAAACACAGTGTATCAAACTATTTTTTCCTTCTCAAGACAAAGTAAATTTTTTTGCCTCCTCTTTCACAGTCAATACTCTCAATTTGTAATTTTCCAAATACATTACACACACACACACACACACACACACACACACGCTTCCCTAGTGGCTCAGATGATAATCTGCCTGTAATACAGGATACCTAGGTTTGATCCCTGGGTCAGGAAGATCCCCTGGAAGAAGAAATGATAATCCACTCCAATATTCTTGCCTGGAGTATTTCATGGACATAGAAGCCTGCCAGACTACAGTCCATGGGGTTGCAAAGAGTTGGACACGGCTGAGCAGCTAACACTTTCACTTCACTTTCATATATGTATATAGTCTTTTAACACTTTTAAACATAAATATCAAGTTCAGGAGACTAAAACAGGTAGACAAATTTAGAAGGTAAAAACATGGATGAAAAGATTAGTTGCCACATTTTACAAATGATTGTCTGAACTCCTTCTCTGGCCATTCGTCTTGGTAGATAGTATTCCAATACCCCTTGCCACTTGGTCCAAGAAGGTCTGAATCAATAAAACCACCATATTGTTCAGAAGATGGATCCTGCCACCAGCACTTTGGCCTTCCCGTGGGACCCATCCACAGTAGTCTGGGTCATTTTTGGATAAAAGTATTGGTGGAAATTTGCTTGGACAGGAAGCTCTTTCTTCAACTCTTCTGTGTTTCTCACATTCATTCTTTCATGCTGGGGTAAATCCTTGAGTTATGGAGCTGTTTGGTAAATCTCTTGATAATAATTCTTCTGTTCCATCTGAGAGAGGTAAAGCTTATGCAAGTTGATAGGCAGTCCAAGGCCGTTAAAGGAGGAGGAGGCAAACATTATTTTATACATTCTTTTGCCTTAGGACATGTTTCTTTTACACCCTGTACTGATACTGCAGCAATGTATCTTGCCTGAGACCTGGCCTTTCTTTAGGTTTGGAGCTAATGATCACACAGCACAATAATATATCTCACTCATGGGTATGCTTTTCTTAGGCTTTATGTTAATAATCAATAGCCTCAGATATGCAGATGACACCACCCTTATGGCAGAAAGTGAAGAGGAACTAAAAAGCCTCTTGATGAATGTGAAAGAGGAGAGTGAAAAAGTTGGCTTAAAGCTCAACATTCAGAAAACTAAGATCATGGCATCTGGTCCCATCACTTCATGGGAAATAGATGGGGAGACAGTGGAAACAGTGTCAGACTTTATTTTTGGGGGGCTCCAAAATCACTGCAGATGGTGATTGCAGCCATGAAATTAAAAGACGCTCACTCCTTGGCAGGAAAGCTATGACCAACCCTAGATAGCATTTTAAAAAGCAGAGACATTACTTTGCCAACAAAGGTCCGTCTAGTCAAGGCTATGGTTTTTCCAGTGGTCATGTATGGATGTGAGAGTTCGACTGTGACGAAAGCTGAGTGCTGAAGAATTGATGCTTTTGAACTGTGGTGATGGAGAAGACTCTTGAGAGTCCCTTGGATTGCAAGGAGATCCAACCAGTCCATCGTAAAGGAGATGAGTCCTGGGTGTTCATTGGAAGGACTGACACTGAAGCTGAAGCTCCAGTACTTTGGGCACCTGATGTGAAGAGTTGACTCATTGGAAAAGACCCTGGTGCTGGGAGGGATTGGGGGCAGGAGGAGAAGGGGACGACAGACAATGAGATGGCTGGATGGCATCACCAACTCGATGGGCATGGGTTTGGGTAGACTCCTGGAGTTTGTGATGGATAGGGAGGCCTGGCGTGCTGCGATTTATGGGGTCTCAAAGAGTCAGACATGACTGAGCGACTGGACTGATGTTAATAATTATAATTGTAACAAATCTTGCCTGAGAACCTGTTTTCTCAGCAACAATATATCTTGCCTAGAGACACATTGATTAGAACTGGCTCCTTCTGGCTAATCTTGAACTAAAGTTATCTCGATGTATACCTTGGGAAAGTGTCTGTTGGAACTTTTGCAACCTTGAGCAGCCAGTTGCTTTTTATCTATTTTCAGCACCCAGCTGAAAAGTATATAATGCCCTGCTCAAACTAGTTAGGATGGATACTCTTTCTACCCCCTGCTGATGTCTATGTCAGAAGCCTTCCCTATCATTTCACTTTAATAAAATCTCTCCTACACAAAGCTCTGAGTGATGGAGACTGTGTCTTTGGTCTCAGGGTGAAATCTTCTCCTTCTGAGGCCATGAACCCAACACTGACCACCATAAGCCATTATATCTGGCTGAGACATATTTTTATGTTTTTTCCATTTCTCAGGGTGTGTAAACTATGTGGGATGATTTGTTTCCTGAACTGGTTCTTCTGACTCTTAACTTATGCCCATAGCCTGCTTCTTCCATCCACTAGTACATGATCTGAGTCAATTTATCTTAATATTAAGTAGACAGATAAAGAATGATTGGCTAGTGTCTAACTTTATAGTGAGAATACATTGTCTTATTACTTTGATCAGGTTTAAACCCACACCAAAAGCAAAGTATAATTGTTTGAAATTGAAATCTCATTCTTAACTAGTATAAATTAATGTTTTCTGTGTTTAATAGATGATATCTCAGTGACTAGTAAGGAACTCTTAATTCTTTTGGTTGATATGGCTTTTTCTTAAGTAATTATAATTAGCACTCATTTATAGTAATGAAGTGTCTTACTAATGAAAAAATACTGAATAATGTATCAACTAATAACATATGTCAAATTAATGATTTAGTGCAATTTGAGAGTAATAATTAAATTCAAGTTATTTTGACTCTGACTTTGAAATACATCATGAACAAAAAAATCTGGTGTACATGGATGGCATTTTTACAGGAAAATAATGCATTTATATTTTAAAAACAGAGATATAAATACTCCAAGTATGCTATGGAAAAAAATCTACTTTTTGCTGATTTACTATGTGTTTAGGACATATGAGCTGCACAATTGGAATCAAGATTGCCGGGGGGTAATAATAACTTCAGATATGCAGATGACACCACCCTTATGGCAGAAAGTGAGGAGGAACTAAAAAGCCTCTTGTTGAAAGTGGAAGAGGAGAGTGGAAAAGTTGGCTTAAAGCTCAACATTCAGAAAACTAAGATCATGGCATCTGGTCCCATCACTTCATGGGAAATAGATGGGGAGACAGTGGAAACAGTGTCAGACTTTATTTTTGGGGCTCCAAAATCACTGCAGATGGTGACTGCAGCCATGAAATTAAAAGATGCTTACTCCTTGGAAGGAAAGTTATGACCAACCTAGATAGCATTTTAAAAAGCAGAGACTTACTTTGCCAACAAAGGTCCGTCTGGTCAAGGCTATGGTTTTTCCAGTGGTCATGTATTGTTGTGAGTGTTGGACTGTGAAGAAAGTTGAGCACTGAAGAATTGATGCTTTTGAACTGTGGTGTTGGAGAAGACTCTTGAGAGTCCCTTGGACTGCAAGGAGATCCATCCAGTCCATCCTGAAGGAGATCAGTCCTGGGTGTTCACTGGAAGGACTGATGCTGAAGCTCCAGTACTTTGGGCACCTGATGTGAAGAGTTGACTCATTGGAAAAGACCCTGATGCTGGGAGGGATTGGGGGCAAGAGAAGAAGGGGACAACAGAAAATGAGATGGCTGGATGTCATCACCGACTCGATAGGCATGAGTTTGAGTAAACTCCGGGAGTTGGTGATGGACAGGGAGACTTGGCATGCTGCAGTTCATGGGGTCGCAAAGAGTTGGACATGACTGAGCAACTGAACTGAACTGAGCTGAACTGAGGACATATGAATCTAACTAGGTAAACATTTCAACCATTCAACCCAGTTAATGTCATTAAATGTTATACAACCTAATATATTCTGTGTTTGAAATGTTAACGTTAATGATCATCATCATCACTATTCTGATGCACCAATCACAACTCAGGACATGGGTGTAAGGCTGATCAAAACATTTAACCCTAAGTTTATTTCACTGTTGGTGACAGAAATGCGTTTCCTTTACCAGATCCTATCATTTCAACCTAGCGATTTAAGAACTTGGCATTTCATAGACATACAATACATATTAAGGCTAGTAGGCAATTAAAAATATAACAATTTAAAATAATTTGAGGAGAACTATCAGGATCAAATGAGAGAATATTTACAGCACATGTATAATCATGATCTAATTGTAATCAGTAAAGGCATTTATTTGGGAGGGAAGGATCACCAGGGACGGATTTGTGAAGTTGGCTCAAATGACTGCAGGCTTACAGCTGTGTGTGTGTGTGTGTGTGTGTGTGTGTACAACTGAACTTGGCTATACACTTGAAACTAACACCGCATTCTAAATCAACTATAAGTTAATTTTTAAAAAAACGAAGAAACCTGCCAGCCTTGTCACGCTCTAGTTGGCTAAACAGCAAATCCTATTGATTTCAAATATCTATCAATCCTTCCCCCTCTCCATTCTCAGTAAAACAAGGGCAGTCCACTTGCCTACTGCCTACTTCTTGGAGTGGGGCAAAATCTTCATTGACTCCCAGTCTGCTGTCCTTAAACCCATTCTCCAAACTCCTGACTACAGGATGGAAAATGAAACACTGACCATCTTTACTGGCTCAACATACTTCAGGTGTTGCCACAGCTTGAAAAGTAAGGTCCAGGCTCTATGGCTCTTCATGTCCTCTTTACTGCCTCATTCTTTAACTGTATTACCCCCCACCACCACTTTCAGAATTAAACTTCACACTCCACAGATACAGGATTCCATGCAGCTCTCCACAAACATCAAACTGTGTGGTCTGCACTGACACAATTTCTTTTTTCCTTTCTTTTCTACATCACTGATCTCATCCATCAAGAGACCAACATATGTATGACATTATTTCTTTTAACAGGTTGTAAACTGGCAACCATCAAAGAATACATCAGATGGAGTTGGGTACTCTCACTGCAATCTAAATATACCTCTCCCACAGTTTTAAACAGGCATATTAAATTATCACATGCATGTGTCTAACACCAAGCTGTGGCATACCTCAGAGATTTTGTGGGCATAGTTCCAGGCCACTGAAAGGAATCAAATATCCCAACAAAGTGAGTCACACAAAATATTTGGTTTCTCAGTATATATAAAAGTTATGTTTATACTGTGTGCTATGCTTAGTCACTCAGTCGTGTCCGACTCTTTGCAACCCCATGGACCGTAGCCCGCCAGGCTCCTCTGTCCATGGAAATTCTCCAGGCAAGAATACTGGAGTGAGTTGCCATGCCCTCCGCCAGGGGACCTTCCCAACCCAGGGGTCAAACCCTAGTCTCCCACATTGCAGGCAGATTCTTTACCATCCAAGCCACCAGGAAAGCCCATTTATACTATACTTCAGTCTATTAAGTGTGCTATAGCAAGTTGTTTAAAATGATGTACATACTTTAATTAAAAAATAATATATTGTCAAAAAATGCCAACTATCTACTGGGGGAGGGATAAATTGGGAGATTGGGATTGACATATACACATCGGGTAGCTCAGTGGTAAAGAATCTGCCTACCAATGCAGGAGACAGAAGAGAGACAGATTCGATCCCTGGGTTGGGAAGATTCTCTGGAGAAGGAAATGTCAACCCACTTCAATATTCTTGCCCAGGAACTCCTATGGATAGAGAAGCCTGGCAGGCTACAGTCCATAGAGTCACAAAGAGTCAGATATGATGGAGCACACATGCTTGATCACGTGTGATAGATACAATAGATAATGAATAAAAACCTAATTTACAGCACTGGGAGCTATACTCAATACGCTGTAAAGATCTATATGGGGAAAGAATCTAAAAAGAGGTGATACATGTACATGTGTAACTGATTCTTTTTGCTGTATACTTGAAACTAACACAACACTGTAAATCAACTATCCTCCAACACATTTTATTTAAATGCTATCATCTGAAAACACAGGGTTGCTACAAACTTTGAATTTGTAAGAAAACACAGTATTTTGAAGCTCAGTAAAGCAAAGTATAATAAGATGACATCTGTCAGTACATAGCTGGACAAAAAGAGTCAGTCATGCCCAATTTTTCTTTCTAGCTTTGATATCTAGCAGTTCACTTCTAAATGTAAGACCAGAAACTATAAAACTCTTAGAGGAAAACATAGGCAAAACACTCTCTGACATAAATCACAGAATGATCCTCTATGACCCACCTCCCCGAGTAATGGAAATAAAAGCAAAAATAAACAAACGGGACCTAATTAAACTTAAAAGCTTTTGCACAACGAAGGAAACTATAAGCAAGGTGAAAAGACAGACTTCAGAATGGGAGAAAATAATAGAAAATGAAGCAACTGACAAAGAATTAATCTCAAAAATATACAAGCAGCTCATGCAGCTCAATAGCAGAAAAATAAATTACCCAATCAAAAAATGAGCCAAGGAACTAAACAAACATTTCTCCAAAGAAGACACACAGATGGCTAACAAACACATGAAAAGATGCTCAACATCACTCATTATCAGAGAAATGCAAATCAAAACCACAATGAGGTACCATCTCATGCCAGTCAGAATGGCTGCTATCCAAAAGTCTACAAGCAATAAATGCTGGAGAGGGTGTGGAGAAAAGGGAACCCTCTTACACTGTTGGTGGGAATGCAAACTAGTACAGCCGCTATAGAGAACAGTGTAGAGATTCCTTACAAAACTGGGAATAGAACTACCATTCAACCCAGCAATCCCACTGCTGGGCATACACACCAAAATTGAAAGAAATTGAAAGAGACATACACATCAAAGGGCATACACACCAAAATTGAAAGAAACCAAAGTTGAAAGAGACACATGTACCGCAATGTTCATCACAGCACTGCTTACGATAGCCAGGACACGGAAAAATCCTAGATGCCCATCAGCAGACAAATGGATAAGAAAGCTGTGGTACGTATACACAATGGAATATTCAGTTCACTTCAGTCACTCAGTCATGTCCGACTCTTTGAGATCCCATGAATTGCAGCACTCCAGGCCTCCCTGTCCATCACCAACTCCCAGAGTTTACTCAAATTCATGTCCATCGAGTCAGTGGTGCCATCCAGCCATCTCATTGTCTGTCGTCCCCTTCTCCTCCTGTCCCCAATCCCTCCAAGCATCAGGGTCTTTTCCAATGAGTCAACTCTTCACATCAGGTGGCCAAAGTACTGGAGTTTCAGCTTCAGCATCAGTCCTTCCAATGAACACTCAGGACTGATCTCCTTCAGGATGGACTGGATGGATCTCCTTGCAGTCCAAGGGATTCTCGAGTTTTCTCCAACACTACAGTTCAAAAGCATCAATTCTTCAGCACTCAGCTTTCTTCACAGTCCAACACTCACAACAATACATGACCACTGGAAAAACCACAGCCTTGACCAGACGGACCTTTGTTGGCAAAGTAATGTCTCTGCTTTTTAATATGCTATCTAGGTTGTTCATAACTCCTTCCCAGGAGTAAGCGTCTTTTAATTTCATGGCTGCAATCACCATCTGCAGTGATTTTGGAGCCCCCAAAAATAAAGTCTGACACTGTTTCCACTGTCTCCCCATCTATTTCCCATGAAGTGATGGGACCAGATGCCATGACCTTAGTTTTCTGAATGTTGAGCTTTAAGCCAACTTTTTCACTCTCCTCTTTCACATTCATCAAGAGGCTTTTTAGTTCCTCTTCACTTTCTGCCATAAGGGCGGTGTCATCTGCATATCTGAGGTTATTGATATTTCTCCCAGTAATCTTGATTCCAGCTTGTGCTTCTTCCAGTCCAGTGTTTCTCAAGATGTACTCTGCAGGTAAGTTAAAAAAGCAGGGTGACAATATACAGCCTTGATGTCCTCCTCTTCCTATTTGGAACCAGTCTATTGTTCCATGTCCAGTTCTAACTGTTGCTCCCTGACATGCATATAGCTTTCTCAAGAGGTGAGTCAGGTGTTCCAGTATTCCCATCTCTTTCAAAATTTTCCACAGTTTATTGTGATCCACACAGTCAAAGGCTTTGGCATAGTCAATAAAGGAGAAATAGAACTGGAACTCTGGAACTCTCTTGCTTTTTTGATGATATTGAATGGTTTGCCTTGGAAGCAAACAGAGATCATTCTGGCATTTTTGAGATTGGATCCAAGTACTGCATTTTGGACTCTTTATTGATTATGATGGCTACTCCATTTCTTCTAAGGGATTCCTGCCCACAGTAGTAGATATAATGGTCATCTGAGTTAAATTCATCCATTCCAGTATATTTTAGTTTGCTGATTCCTAGAATGTTGTCATTCATTCTTGCCATCTCCTGTTTGACCACTTCCAATTTGCCTTGATTCATGGACCTAATATTCCAGGTTCCTATGCAATATTGCTCTTTACAGCATCTGACCTTTCTTCTATCACCAGTCACATCCACAGCTGGGTATTGTTTTTGCTTTGGCTCCATCTCTTCATTCTTTCTGGAGTTATTTCTCCACTGATCTCCAGTAGCATATTGGGCACCTACCGACCTGGGGAATTCCTCTTTCAATATCCTATCATTTTGCTTTTTCATACTGTTCATGGGGTTCTCAAGGCAAGAATGCTGAAGTGGTTTGCCATTCCCTTCTCCAGTGGACCACATTCTGTGGACCTCTCCACCAAGACCCATCCATCTTGGGTGGCCCCACATGGCATGGCTTAGTTTCATTGAGTTAGACAAGACTGTGGTCCTGTGATCAGATTGGCTAGTTTTCTGTGATTACTGTATCAGTGTGCCGCCCTTTGATGCTCTCTCGCAACACCTACTGTCTTACTTGGGTTTCTCTTACCTTGGATGACGGGTATCTCCTCACAGCTGCCCCTCCTGACCTTGAACGTGGAGTAGCTCCTCTCAGCCCTCCTGCACCCACACAGCTACTCAGCTATTTAAAAGAATGTTTTTGAATCAGTTCTAATGAGGTGGGTGAAACTGGAGCCTATTATACAGAGTGAATTAAGTCAGAAAGAAAAACACCAATACATTATATTGATGCATATATATGGAATTTATCAAGATGGTAATGATAACCCTATATGCAAGACAGCAAAAGAGACACAGATATAAGGAACAGACTTTTGGACTCTGTGGGAGAAGGGGAGGGTGGGATGATTTGAGAGAATAGCATTGAAACATGTATATTACCATATGTGAAATAGATCACCAGTCCAAGTTCGATGCATGAAACAGGGCACTCAAAGCCGGTGCACTGGGAAGACCCAGAGGGATGGGATGGGGAGGGAGGTGGGAGGGGGTTAGGGATGGGGACACATGTACACCCATGGCTGATTCATGTCATTTTATGGCAAAAACCACTACAATATTGTAAAGTAATAAGCCTCCAATTAAAATAAATAAATTAACTAAAAAAAAAGAATTTGATTGAACTCACTGAAATGAAGTTAAAGACACAAATATGTATATGTTCACACCTGCACATACAAACATGCACACATGAGTGAAATAGAGATTATTTCAGTTAAAAGCAGCACATGTAAGAAAACTAAAACATTTAGTAAACTGAAAGCTATGTGTGTAACATTCCCTTGCACATATGTACCACGGGTTCTTTATCCAATCACCCGATGAGGGATGTCTAGCTTGTTTCCATGGCCTAGCTATTGTAAATAGTGCTGCGATGAACATTGTACTTGCAGGGAAGCAATGGAGACGCTGACAGAGAGAACAGACTTATGGACACTTTGGGTGGGGGGCGGGCTGGAGAGGGTGGGATGTACGGTGAGAGTAACATGGAAACATGTATTACCATATGTAAAATAGATAACTAATGGGAACTTGTTGTATGACTCAGGGAACTCAAAATAGGGCTCTGTAACAACCTAGAGGGATGGGCTATGGAGGGGTATGGGAGAGGGGCTCATGGGGGGGACATAGGTACACCTATGACTGATTTATGTTGATGTCTGGCAGAAACCAACACAATACTGTAATGCAATTATCCTCCAACTTAAAAATGAATAAATTTAATTTTTAAAAAAGCTACATGTGAATAGTGAATGCAGCTTGCTCAAAACATGATTTGTGTTTAGGTTGCCTTATTTGAAAAATATGTGACAGTTTCAACTCTAGCTCTCCTTGTCAACACCAAAGGGACTACCTTCAGTTCTGGGTGAAGAGAGAGAAAGAAGGTTATGAAAATTAGTGTTGAAATTGCCACATGTCATCCAAGGCACCAATCACCTCTCTAACCCTGTCTCCTCTTTGTGAAAAATTAGAAAATTAGGCCTCTAAGGGCCCTTCAGATTTCTCTGGTGGCTCAGATGGCAAAGAATATGACTTAAATTCAGGAGACCAGGGTTTGAACCATGGCTCGGGAAGATCCCTGGAGAAGGAAATGTCTACCCGTTCCTGTATTCTTACCTAGAGAATTCCATGGACAGAGGAGCCTGGTGGGCTACAGTTCATGGGGTCGCATAGAGTAAGACACTATTGAGAGACTAACATTTTCACATGACTTCCACAGTGGCCCAGTGGCTAAGACTCCACACTCCCCATGCAGGAGCCTGGGTTCAGTCCCTGGTCAGGGAACTACATCCCACATGCACAACTAAGGATTCAAGTGCTGCAACTAAGACCTGGTGCAGCCTAATAAATAAATAATTTGGGAAGCCCCTGGTGGCTCAGTGGTAAAGAATCTGTCTATAAATGCAAAAGACTTGGGTTTGATCCCTGGGTTGGGAACATACCCTGGAGAAGGAAATGGCAACCCACTCCAGTATTCTTGCCTGGGAAATCCTATGGACAGAGGAGTCTGACATGCTATAGTCCATGGGGTTGCAAAAGAGTCAGACATGACTAGTGAATAAATTACAACAAGAGTACTACTGGATCTAAGATTCCACAATTCAATGCTTTGTCTATATGATGCAGAGAAGAGGTGGATACATGAGGTGGAGGAAAACAGTGAGAGGAAGAAGACAAAACCCACAAAACTCACATCCTGATTCATCCTACTTGCACCTATTAAAACACATGCATATGCTTTTGATTAAAGCGGTTGCATGAAATTTAGTTTCAAAATGCATGAGTATTTATACTACATTACAGAAATAAGTAGCTTTAAGGGAATGTGAATTTTTTTAATATGTTCTATTTGTTTAAAATCTGATAGATATTACATGATAAGACAGCCCTCATAAGGATAAGAATAGAGATAATGATAGCCAATGAAACAACTGACAGAGAATTAATTTCCAAAATATACAAGCAGCTCATACAGCTCAATAACAGAAAAATGAAGAACCCACTCAAAAAATGGGCAAAAGACCTAAACAGACATTCTCAAAATAAGACACAGATGGCTCATAAACACATGAAAAGATGCTCAACTTCACTCATTATTAGAGAAACGCAAATCAAAACCACAATGAGGTATTGTCTTACATGGGTCAGAAAGGCCATCATCAGAAACTCTACAAACAATAAATGCTGGAGAAGGTGTGGAGAAAAGGGACCCACTGTTGGTGGGAATGCAAACTGGTACAGCCACTATGGAGAACAGTGTGGAGATTCCTTAAAAAACCGGAAATAGAACTGCCATACGACCCAGCAATCCCACTGCTAGATATACATCCTGAGGAAACCAGAACTGAAAGAGACACATGTACCCCAATATTCACTGTAGCCTATTTACAATAGTTAGGATGTGGAAGCAACCTAGTTCTCCACTGGCAGGTGAATGGATTTGGAAGTTGTGGTACACATATACAATGGAATATTAATCAGCTATAAAAAGCAACGCATTTAAGTCAGTTCTAATGAGGTGGATGAACTGGAGCCTATCATACAGAGTGAAGTAAGTCAGAAAGAGAAAGACAAATACTGTATACTAACACAGAAATACTGTAAGTTTGAAAGACAAATACTGTATATTTGAAAGACAAATACTAACACATGTATATGGAATTTAGAGAGACAGTACTGATGATCCTATGAGCAGCGCAGAAAAGGAGACACAGATGTAGGGAACAGACTTTTGGACTCAGTGGGAGAAAGCAGGGGTGGGATGATTTGAGAGAATAGCACTGAAACATGTATATTACCATATGTAAAACAGATGACCAGAGCAAGATGATGCATGACATAGGGTACCCAAAGCTGGTGCTCTGGGACAACCCAGAGGGATAGGGTGGGGAGGAAGGTGGGAAGGGGATTCAGGATGGGGGGGACACACGTATCCCTGTGGCCAGTTCATGTTGATATATGGCAATGCCCATCACAATACTGCAAAGTAGTTATCCTCCAATTAAAATAAAATAGTTGAAAAAAATAAACACTGTCCATAAATGTTAATGATTTTATTTTCATTTTTCTTTCCTCAAGGTAAAATAAGTGCATTAAGTTAATGTTTGAACCTGGTATGGCTTTGGTTCCTAACGCAGCTGTGCTCAGGACATCAATAGGATAAAGCAGAGATGTCAGTGCACCTTTATTTGGTCAGTCATGTTACAAAGAAGTGTTCCAGTCTTCATATTTTTCTATGGGAAGTTGTGAGTGCCATTAAAAATATATGGGCTTGCTATGGCTCTCAGTGGTACTTAGTGCATTATGGTGTATTTTGCTGATGTGCAGTAAATGACTGTTTACCAGCTGAATCGTTAGCATACTAGTAAAAATGCGCTATGTAGAACATAGTGGTAGTTTTAAGAGCACCATCAATGACCAAGAATATATGGAAAAGCAACTTTTATGACTGATAGCATAGTGGTCTCAGCCATGTAGGGACACTGTAGAGGAACACATTTTTCTTTTCTATAAGGAGCATATGCCTGTTGAAAAGATGCAGACAGTAGAGTATGGGTCAAATAAAAATAGAAATAACACTTGCCTTTCCATCTCATCTCCAAAATAACTTCCCAGATACAACCGCTGATGACAACTTGGTCTATAAGGGTCTGCATATTTTCTACGCCATTGTAATTGAATGGCATAGAAAAATGCTAACAGAAGTTTTCCTGCTGTTCTGGAACAGTTGGTGGCCAGAGATGAGGGCAAATGGGTGCAAGCCAACTATTGGCATGGTTAAGTGATTCTATTTCCTAATGTTGGGAATTGAAACAATAATAAATTACCTTCCTAACTCAGAGTATTTTTCTTTTAATTGATGAAACATAAGCAGACATGGTCTACATTTATAAGTTACTACACAAACAGGACATTATTCTGATTCCTAAAATAAATAAATAAATAAATAAATAAATAAATAAATTGAAACTATCATGCCCCAAAATCAAGAAGTCCTGAAGCCTAAGAAAATATACCAGATTTAGATATGTTAATTAAATTGAATGTAAACTTTGTGATTAAATCAGTGCCTGCTCAATAAAATGTCTGCTCAACTAAAGAGTATTCAGTAAATAAAAATAGATTTTAACATTTCATAAACTGTTCATGAAATCACCAAGTGATGGATTAGACATCTATTAAAATTGATTATTTTTTTTCTTCTTGTTTCAAAAAATTTACTTGAACTTCAGAACATAATAATATTCTGTGCATTACTATTGCAGGAAGAAAGGCACACAGGAGTACAGAAAACAACATGCCTAAAATGAAAGTGTCACCATCAGCTTGTAAAGCTGTAACTTTTCAAAACTTTACATATTTTATTACATCTTTTACAGGAGAATGTAGGAGATAGAGAAAAATCAAAGATCCAGAAGGTATTTTTAACTAGGAGATAAACTGTGAGAGTTGAAAGATAAAAAACGCTGAGCACTGAAGAATTGATGCTTTTGAACTGTGGTGCTGGAGAAGATTCTTGGGAGTCTCCTGGACTGTAAGGGGATCAAACAAGTCAATCCTATAGGAAATCAACCCTGAATGTTCATTGGAAGGACTGATGCTGAAGCTCCAATACTTTGGCCACCTGATGAGAAGAGATTGATTTTGATGCTGGGAAAATTGAGAGCAGAAGGGACAGGGGGTGAGAGAGGATGAGATGGTTAGAGAGCATCACCAACTCAATAGACATGAATATGAGCAAACGCCAAGAGACAGTGAAGGACCAGGGAGCCTGGCATACTGTGGTCCGTGGGATTGCAAAGAGTCAGACATGACTTAACAACTGAACAACAACAAATGAAACTAGGAGATAGAATCCCTACACATACTAATACAAGAATTTTATCTTCATGTTCTTGAATTTTCCAGGCAAGAATACTGGAGTGGGTTGCCATTTCCTTCCCCAGGGAATCTTCCCAACCCAGGGATTGAACCCGGTTCTCCCGAATTGCAGGTAGACGTTTTGCCATCTGAGCCACCAGGGAAGCCCTTATAATGGATTGTGTTATCCTAAATTCATATGCTGAACTCCAATCCCAAAAAAAGGAAATGCCAAAGAATGGTCAAACTACCGCACAATTACACTCATCTCACACGCTAGTAAAGTAATGCTCAAAATTCTCCAAGCCAGGCTTCAGCAATACGTGAACCATGAACTTCCAGATGTTCAAGCTAGTTTTAGAAAAGGCAGAGGAACCAGATATCAAATTGCCAACATCCGCTGGATCATCGAAAAAGCAAGAGAGTTCCAGAAAAACATCTATAACTGCTTTATTGACTATGCCAAAGCCTTTGACTGTGTAGATCACAATAAACTGTGGAAAATTCTGAAAGAGATGGGAATACAAGACCACCTGACCTGCCTCTTGAGAAATCTGTATGCAGGACAGGAAGCAACAGTTAGAACTGGACATGGAACAACAGACTGGTTCCAGATAGGAAAAGGAGGATGTCAAGGCTGTATATTGTCACCCTGCTTATTTAACTTCTATGCAGAGTACATCATGAGAAATGCTGGACTGGATGAAACACAAGCTGGAATCAAGATAGCTGGGGAGAAATCAATAACCTCAGATATGCAGATGACACCACCCTTATGGCAGAAAGTGAAGAACTAAAGAGCCTCTTGATGAAAGTGAAAGAGGAGAGTGAAAAAGTTGGCTTAAAGCTCAACATTCAGAAAACTAAGATCATGGTATCTGGCCCCATCACTTTATGACAAATAGATGGAGAAACAGTGAAAACAGTGTCAGATTTTATTTTGGAGGGCTCCAAAATCACTGCAGATGGTGACTGCAGCCATGAAATGAAAAGACGCTTACTCCTTAGAAGGAAAGTTAAGACCAACCTAGACAGCATATTAAAAAGCAGAGACACTACTTTGTCAACAAAGCTCTGTCTAATCAAGGCTATTGTTTTTCAGTAGTCATGCATGGATGTGAGAGTTGGACTATAAAGAAAGCTGAGCACCAAAGAATTGATACTTTTGAACTGTGGTGGTGGAGAAGACTCTGGAGAGTCCTGTGGACTGCAAGGAGATCCAACCAGTCCATCCTAAAGAAGATCAGTCCTGGGTGTTCATTGGAAGGACTGATGTTCAAGCTGAAACTCCAATACTCTGGTCACCTGATGTGAAGAGCTGACCCATTTGAAAAAACCCTGATGCTGGGAAAGATTGAGGGTGGGAGGAGAAGGGGATGATGGAGGATGAGATGGTTGGATGGCAGCACCAACTCAATGGACATGAGTTTGAGTAGGCTCCGGGAGTTGGTGATGGACAGGAGGCCTGATGTGTTGCAGTTCATGGGGTAGCAAAGAGTCATACAGGACTGAGAGACTGAACTGAACTCCTAGTGGGATGGTATTAGAAGGTGGGGCCTTTGGGAGGTAAGTAGATAACATCATAGGGCGGAGCACTCATGGATGGGATTCCTGCTCTTCCAAGTAAGGAGAAAGATTGCTTCAGTCATTCTGTTCTCTGCCTTGTGAAGAGGTAAAATGTCAGGGGTCTGCAGCCTGGAAAACCTGAATGTTCTGGACCATGATCTTGGACTTCTAGCCTCCAGAACTGTGGGATATAAATTGATGCTGTTTATTATCTAGCCAGTGTATGGTGTTTTGTTATAGCAGCTGCAACAGACTGAGACAGTCCTATAGTAATACATCCTTGACACATATTCATTTTTAC
Source organism: Cervus canadensis (assembly GCF_019320065.1). Taxonomy (NCBI): domain Eukaryota; kingdom Metazoa; phylum Chordata; class Mammalia; order Artiodactyla; family Cervidae; genus Cervus; species Cervus canadensis. The sequence goes on along the minus strand of NC_057398.1, from coordinate 60,472,522 downwards.
ATATATATTAATGTTTAGTTGCTACATAGTTACACATTTAGCAACACATCTCTAAATACATAATGGGAATGAATGGAGGAAAGTGATTCTTTCCCTAATGGCTTCAGGCTTCACTAATTATTTCTTTTTTAACATCATTTCCTCAAGTCTGGAAGCTCACAGTGGCTTGAGGAATCCTGAATTCCTGCTCAGATCCTCCTCAGTTTGGGGTGTTGAGCAAGACATGGCCTCTCCAAATTTATAGGAATCATCATTGGAGAAGTTGTTCAGAGCAGAATCAGGGCCACTGGAGTGGTTATTTCTCATCGCAACTTGCTTTGAGTCAGGGCACATGGAGGAGGAGACCCAGGCCTGCCCTCATGGAAAGACCCCTCTGGCAGAGGAGTCAGAACACTTGGATGTCAGCAATCTGCATCCAGTGTAAGTCGAAGTGAGATGTAGGGACCAAACAAGGTGCCATGGGTCTCCAGGTAAGGGCAGAGGGGTGACTTCCCAGCAAAGAAGACTGTCTTCAAGACATGGAGGTTCGCTAGACTCCATTCTTCATGTTGCAAAACTACACCAGCTATAAGGAGTCGGGCTGGGGTGTTGAGGGGTGCATAGCACAGTGAAGATTGAGACTGAAGGGCTCAGAGAAGCCTGGAGCAGCAGGCTTCCAAAGAGATCTGGAAACTCCAGCTAACTCACTTGCGGGAAACATGGAAATAAAAAATGGTTGGAACAGAGTGTCACCAAGCAGCCAAAGGGAACAGGCAGAGGGGAAGGTCACGACCACAGCTGAACCTGATGCCAGGGTTGAGGAGCCCAGTCACTTCCTCTGCATCTAGGGAGACTGAGGCCCAGAAAGAAGGGACTTGTCTTTTTGAAGATGAAAGCAGGGCTGAGGGGCTGGGGCAAGCAATGGAAAGCCTGTCCTTAGTCTCTGAGGACAAGCAAGTGGTCATATCAGTGCTGCCGGGTCTGGGAACAGCCAAGGATTAGCTTTGAGGATGGAGGGCTAAAAATCAGTGGCAGCGTTTATTTTGATCAGTCCCTGCCACCCCCTCTCCTTCTCCCATCCTCCCCTGCCTCCCCCGGGGCCCTCCTAACACCTGCTGCGTCAGGCAGACCCTACACCTGCTCCGGCATTACACAGTGAGGTCACCATCCAGGCAGGACGGGTGGTGGGGGTGATGCACAGCCTGTGGCTAGCAGGGGCAGACTTCTGCCCTTGCACTTATGTTTCTGCAGCAGCCTGGAGCCCATCTCCAGGGACATTTCCCCACCGCCCCATCTCAGCCTGGGCACATGCAGAGTCAGTCTGTGGGTGCAAGTCCATAAGGGGACAAAGCACCATTTGCAACAGCGTGCATGGACTTGGAGGGAGTGATGCTAAGTGAAATAAGTCGGACAGAGAAAGACGAATACTCCATCATATCACTTATATGTAGAATCAAAATACAACAAATCAGTGAATATAACAAAAAAGAAGTAGTCTCACAGATACAGAGGACAAGCTAGTGGTGACCAATATGGGGGAGGGGATTAAGAGGTGCAAACTATTAGGCATAAAATAAACTACAATGACAAATTATACAACATGGGGAATACAGCCAATATTTTATAATAACCATAAATGGAGTTTGACTTTTAAAATTGTGAATCACATGTTATGTACTTGTAACTTACATGATATTATACAGCAACTATGCTTCAGTTTAAAAAGGGGGCCAGGTTTAAAAAGCAGAAGCCATGATCTGCAAGTCCCGGGCATGGGGGTCTAGGTGGTCAGGGCCCTGTGGCTCCCCCTGCTGGCCACAGATATTCCTGCTCTGTTCCCATCTGATCACTCCTACCTGCAGTGAGCACTGTCCACCAGCAATTTGTACTGTACTTTTACCGAACTAAATACTCAAAAATGCCAAAAACCATATTCAGCACTACATTATTTTCATAGATTTTAGTTTTATAAGTATGAACATCCATTTAAATTTCCCAAACTGCCATTGTGAGAAACTGAAAATTGTATTATTCATTGACAGCCAAAATTGAGAGGGATGATGCATAAATTAGCCTCAAAATACTTTTTTAAAGTATTTTAAAAGCATGTCTTTTCCAAGATAGTATTACTCTGTGAAACTGACCTGTAACTCTGATCTCCATAATCTGTCTAGTTTTTAAGGACATTAATGCTTAGTCATTAGACTGGGGGGGAAAAGAAAAAAAAAAAAAGCATCATGAATGATAATTTCAGAATCAGCCTGTGACCCATTACACCTCAGTGGATTTGGCGGCTGATCTTTTCTCATTGTGGTGTAACCCCAGCATCCCTGGTTCATTTAATTCTTTAAACTTTAATTAAAAACAGCAGGAAAAGCCAAGAAGATAAAGCAGATGAAAATCCCTTTATAGCCTGGAGTTCAATGAACAGCAGTTTGAGGAGATGAGGAAAATTTTGCTCAAGTATGAATATGATCCATGAAAATTTATTTCTTGTGGACTATCATTTTACAGAGGAAAATCATATCAATCTTCTGTCTTGTTGCACCAGACATACCAGAATCAAGCTCTCTGAAAAGTCTGTGTATCAGATATACAATGTTCTTTTACCTAGCTTGTAAAAGAGCTTTTTTTTTTTTTTTTCTCCTGCAGTATTATTTAAGCTTGTTGTTGAATTTCCTCTACTGTGGTATCAGATTCATAATTTTGCAATGTGGTCTGAACTGAATGATGTGACAATTTCCGTAATATAGCAAATAAGAGGATTTAGCTATAGGTTTGTTGAAGGGTGAGTTAACCTTCCTGAAATATCCTATGCTATGGAAGTGATCTGGGTGCAACATAATTGTAACTAGAATTGGGATCTAGAGTTAATATAAATGAGACTATCACCTAGCTGGGTGCCCTGTACATAAGATGTATTCAATAAATGTTTTCTCCATAAATAAATGACTACAGGAATGAAGTATTGGGGGAGGTAGAAAAGAATAGTCCAAGACTAATGATGCGGTATAATAAACCACACTGTATCGTAACCTCCTGAATGTATTCATATTCAAGAAGATATTCATATGGCCCTAAAACCCAAAAGTACACTGAGCATAATTTAAATACCAAATAAATGTAACATTATTTTTCAAACATATATACATAACCTGATGATGAATAAAATAACTTACATAAGTTATAAAATTCAGAATAACCTGGACCATTATTTACTTCTTTCATCAATGCACAGTAATAGTACTAGTACACATTTTCCATATTTTAAGGGTTTTCCCAATGGCTCAGCAGGAAAAGATCTGCCTGCAATGCAGGAAACACAGGAGATGTGGGTTTGATCCCTGGGTTGGGAAGATCCCCTGGAGAAGGAAATGCAACCCACTTTAGCGTTCTTGCCTGAAAAACCACATGGACAGAGGAGCCTGGCAGGCTGCAGTCCAAAGGGTTTTCTTCCAAAGAGTTGGACACAACTGAGCAACTAAGAACATATAGGCCATGAAATATTCTCAAAACATGACCAAGACTGTCCTTTTACCCATGGTTATTGGCTCAGGTACTGGCTGTGTTTCGTGTGTATTTTCTTGCTTTGCTGACATAGTAGGTTGGATGCATATCTCTGTTTTGGAAATGTGAAGAGTGGGGTACAAGGAGGTTACATAACAAGGAAGCATTTTTTAGAAAGTGAGTTAATATTTTGTTAAGCATCTGGATGATGCTGGCACTGTATTACCTGGCAACAAAACACAGCCGTTGCCCTGAAACCACATACACTTGAGTTGGGAGACAGTTAAGGAGAACGTGATGGGGGAGCAGAGGTGCTGGGGGAAAACTCAGACAGCACAGTGCATGGTTTGAAGTGGCCGGCAGGGACGATTTCTGGGGGAAAGGACAGTGAAGCCAAGACCTGAGGTTTAAGTCAAACTTTTCTCTGTTAGGGGAGCTTGAAGGAGGGTGGTCATTCCAGACAAAGAAAACAAAAATTCAAATGCAGAGTAAGGCCTGGTTGGAGGACCTGGAAATGAGGAAGGGTTGATATTATGTAATATGGGAATGGCAGGGATGTGTCTGAATGGTCAGCTGTTGAGGAGGCATTTTTATAGTGGTTGGTAATAAAAATGGAGGTATATATAAAATGGAGGGTTACCTTTCTAACAAGACTCCCCCATCTTCTAGGAAGGATCCTGTACAAAGGGTGACCCAGTAGAAAGGGTGCTTTCCCCATGTGATGACTCTGTCCTGTAGCCAGTTGGGAGCTCCCTGGGCAGCTTGCATGCTAAGTCACTTTACTCATGTCAACTGTTTGTGACTCCATGGACTGTAGCCCACCAGGCGCCTCTGTCCATGGGATTCCCCAGGCAAGCATACTGGAGTGGGGTTGCCATGCCCTCCTCCAGGGGATCTTCCCGAACCAGGGATCGAACCTGCATCTTTTCCATCTCCTACATTAGCAGATGGGTTCTTTACCACTAGCTCCACCTGGAGCAGCACCTCACCCAAACTGATGTCTTTTGTGGGATTTCTCAAGCTGGTGTGTACAAATCCTTTCCTTCCTGGTGGTTCTAAGTCCATGACACATAACGGCTTTATGTTCCTTCTCAAAGAAAAGAAGAAAATCTGGAGTAAGAGAGAAGTAGGGGCTTCCCAGGTGATGCAGTCGTAAAGGATCCACCTGCCAATGCAGGAGACACATGAGTTTGAGCCCTGGGTCAGAAAGATCCCCCAGAGTAGCAAATGGCAACCCACTCCAGCATGCTTGCCTGGAGAATCCCATGGACAGAGGAGCCTGATGGGCTACAGTCCATAGGGTTGCAAAGAGTCAGACACTACTGAACAGAGAGACAGACGCACACACACAAGAAAGAGAAGCCGGGGTGAGAAGTAAAGCGAATCCTGGGAATGTCTCTCCCTAGAAGCACATATCCCGGAGTAACAGTGGGCATGTATGATACTCTAGTTTTAGCCTTTGAATTTTCCAATTAACCTAAGTTTTTACGGTAGTGGAGTTTCTACCAGTTGAAATAAAAGATTCAATCGACAAATTAATTCACTGAATAGTACATGCTGTAGATGTATTAGACTAGGCTGCACCAAGATTCCAAAGTGGCAAGGAGCAGAGGTAATGGGAATGTATGCCTTCTGTTTGGCCAAAATATATAATGAAGACAGAAAAGGGACAGCAACATTTAGAACAGTTCATTCATATACAAATGAAGAGATAGCATGGTGCAGAATTTGTTGTTAATAGCCATAAATTCTTTGGTGGCGAATCCATCCAACAGTGTCTGGAGGCGTGTCATCAATGAATCAGGCACCATCTTGTCTGCTGCAAACTGGGGTCAGAGAGCAGCATAGCCTGATACACATGTAACACATATACTCACCTTCCTTGTCTCTGCTTTATTTTCATCTAAGTCATAATTTGAATGAAATTTACATAAATGGAGTTTTCACTCTCTTTCAGTTCAGTCGCCCAGTCATTTCCAACTCTTTGCGACCCCATGAACTGCAGCACACCAGACCTCCCTGCCCATCACCAACTCCCGGAGTCAACCCAAACTCATGTCCATTGAGTCAGTGATGCCATCCAACCATCTCATCCTCTGTCGTCCCCTTCTCCTGCCTTCAATCTTTCCTAGCATCAGGGTCTTTTCAAATGAGTCAGTTCTTCACATGAGGTGGCCAAAGTATTGGAGTTTCAGCTTCAGCATCAGTCCTTCCAATGAACACTCAGGACTGATCTCCTTTAGGATGGACTGGTTGGATCTCCTTGCAGTCCAAGGGACTCTCAAGAGTCCACTCCAACACCATAAGAGATTACATGGGAGAGTATCAGTTCAGTTCAGTCACTCAGTTGTGTCCAACCCCTCTTTGCAACCCCATGGACTGCAGCACGCCAGGCTTCCCTGTCCATCACCAACTTCCAGAGCTTGCTCAAACTCATCTCTGTCGCATCGGTGATGCCATCCAACCATCTCATCCTCTGTCGTCCCCTTGTGCTCCAGTCTTCAATCTTTCCCAGCAACAGGGTCTTTTCCAATGAGTCAGCTCTTCACATCCGGTGGCCAAAGTATTGGAGTTTCAGCTTCAGCATGAGTCCTTCCAATGAGAGAATATATACAGCATAAAGTTGTAGGGTCAAGAGGCCATGGCTTGCTGGTTCCTTCTCTCAACATGAACATAAAACACTCTTTTGTAGGTCTGGTAGATTAATAATAATAAGTGTGCCCCCTTTGAAAGTTTTTACTAAAAATCCATGATGCTTCAGTAATGCCATGACTTTCAAATCTCTCTCTTTCCTTTTTGTCTGGAAGCCAGATGAAACCACTCATCATGGAAGAAATAAAAAATCAAGTAATACCATCTTCACCATTTTCATCAGTTACTTACAGTATTTTCCATTCACTGGTATTCTTCTTGTGCTCCCTTTCCACCTGGAGTGAATCTGGGAAAGTAATAAGCTTAGGAAGGCCTTAATATTTACCTTCAATCAGACAGATTTCTCAATAACCCTGAGCTGATACTACAAAGAAAGCTGCAGGGTCCCCAGGCATAAGGCCAGCTGGGCTTTCATGCTTCCTAGATTATTTAATTTAAAGATATCCTCATTTTGAATCACCTTCTGTCTATCCAGATTTCTTTAGGTTTACAGGACAAATTGAAGAAACTTTTCCCTTGATGCAGTAAGCTAAATAATGACTCCCAAAGCTATCAGGTCCTCATATGTGGAACTTGTGAACATTACCTTATGTTCAAAAGTATCATTTCAGGGACTTCCCCAGTGGCCCAGTGGGCAAGAATACAAGCTCCCAAACCAGGGGTCCTGGGTTTTATCCCTAGTCAGGAAATTAGACCTCACATACTGTAGCTAAGAGTCAGTGCGGCCCAATCGATCAATAATTTATGAAAAGCATCATTTCAGATGCGATTAAGTTTTAAATTCTGAGATGGGAAGATTATCTTGGGTGATCTTGGTGGACTCTAAGTGCCATAGCAACTGTGCTTGAAAGAGCAAGGCAGAGGGAGATTTGCCACATTTGATACATATGTATTTGACACATGAGGTGCTGGACTTGAAGGCTGAGTGAAACTAAGAAATGCTGGCAGGCAGCTGGTAAAGAATCCACTTGCAATGCAGGAGACCCCAGTTTGATTCCTGGGTTGGGAAGATCTGCTGGAGAAGGGATAGGCTACCCACTCCAGCATTCTTGGGCTTCCGTTGTGGCTCAATTGGGAAACAATCCACCTGCAATGTGGGAGATCTGGGTTGGATCCCTGGGTTGGGGAGATCCCCTGGAGAGGGAAACGTTACCCACTCCAGTATTCTGTCCTGCAAAATTCCATGGACTGTATAGTCCATGGGATCACAAAGAGTGACACAACTGAGTGACTTTCACTTTCACTTCCCTTTTTCACCAGGGGCTGCAATAGACAGAGTGGGACTCTCTCTTAGTGCCTCTAAAGGAAACATCCAGTCTCCAGAACTGTGAGAGGATAAGTTTCTGTTGTTTTAAGCCACCAGGAATGTGGTATTGTGTTATAGTATTCACAAAAGATAAAAAAAAAATACTAATTCACATGAGTCAAAATCTGCCTTTCTTGTACTCTTCTTTGCACGTTGTTTGTATATAATCGGCTTTTCAACCTTCCACACATATTTAATATGTGTAAATTTTAGTTTAATTTCAGTCTATTTCAAATCTAAAAGGCTCTGTTAAATCCACATCATGGAAAAAGAAAGAAAGAGAAAGTAAAAGTGTTAGTTACTCAGTCGGGTCTGACTCTTTGCACCCTCATGGACTGTAGACCACCAGGCTCCTCTGTCCATGTAATTCTCCAAAAGAAAGGAAGAAAGGAAGCAGGTAAGAAAAATGAAGAGCATATTTTATCAGGAAGTTGCAACTCACATTCAAAATGAAAACAACAAATTGATATGCCATTTCTATAAGTAAAATGATTTTTTCGCTATTTTATTAAGTTTTCAGATTATTTCTGTGAAATAAGTATTGGGTATTCTATAGGAGAAAAATCATCTGTTCTCAAGTTTTCAGTTTCTATTTTCTAATGTATGACTTTTGCCTGGGGGACTTGCATTTTTGTTCCTACATTGCGACAGCCAGGGTGTCAATGATGGCAGGGTTGGTGACGTGTACCAAATATTTTATCCTCCCCAAAGTCACACACACATTTCCTGGCACCCTTTCAGTTAAGCACGCTCATGTCACTAGTTCTGGTCAATGAAATATGAACAAAAGTGACCCATACCAATTCTTGCCAGAGGAGGTAAAGTTTCCAAGCTTTGCTTCCCGTGAGGCCTCCTCTTCCGCAGCGGTGAGAACCGAGACTAAGGCACATAGTTCAGTTGCCACGCAGATTCTGCATCAGCTTGCCCGGAGGTCTTGCTGACCCAGGCAAGACGTGTATGGTGAGAAAGAGTAAATGTGTCTTCCGTAAAGTCACGGACATTTCCGGATGTTTACTGGAGCGTTTCCTAGCCTGTGAAGGGCAAATGCAAAGTGTTTCTCACTCAAGTTTCTAAGAACAGTGTTCAAATAAAAAACTGGTAAAGAATTTGAATTTAATGATGATATTTTAGTGACTTCCCTTGGAAAAAAGTTCTGACTTAGAAGAAAATACTCTGTTAGCCCAATTTGAAATTTAGGAAACTCTGAGCTAAGAAATAATCGCTTTTTCAAGAATATGTCTGTGTGCTCAGTCGAGTCCGATTTTTTGCGACCCCACGGACTGAACCCTGCCAGGCTCTGCTGTCTGTGGAATTTTACAGACAAGATACTGGAGTGGGTGCATAATTTATGTGCAATAGTGTATAACACTTTATAAACACATCTTAGGTATGACTGCAAAACACATATTTGTCATTGTCTTTTCCACAGATTTAGATTGCTAATCTCATCAAAAGCAATAGCTAGAAAATATTGCTTTTATGGAACTGTATTAAAAAAATTTTCATTTTAATTAACTACTTTGATAAAATTTAGTAAATATTAAGAATTTTATTTTCTCAAATAGAAAAAAGCAGTATAAGTTTGATAAAATATGTTAATGATATTTGAATTATGAAATAATGAACTTGTAGTCAATATGAACTTGACTAAAGGGATACCTGCTAGAATAGAAAAATTTCATGCTTTAAGTAAAGGCATACACGATCATGTTAGTACTGTACATTTTAAAACAGTTTTTATGTCATGATGTTTTCGAGACAGAAATAGCTAATGTGGAAATACTTTATCAATTAACATCTATAAAGCAACAATTCATTTGGAAATACTGAATTGAGAAGTTGATTGTTTATCTGAAAAAAGCAAACAAACAAACAAACAAAAAACAAAAAATGTGGGCATTCACTAGCTTATCATGTGTTCTGGAAAATAGATAATCTGTAATTTCTTGTTCCAGGGTTTCTTCGTTAGAGATGTCTCATTGGAGTTTTCAACCAGATGTGAAAGCTCACAGAATTCTCCAGAGAGTTTTGTTACAATCAAACTTAAACAGCCACTTGGAGAACGTGTTGTTATTCAAATCTTTAATAGTAAATGTAAAATGCACATGGTTGAAATGGAAAATAACAAGCAGAGATCCCTCAGGAACTTCACTACAGGGATATCTGCTGCAATAGAAAATTTTAATGATCCATGGAAATAGAACAATAATCAAATTTGTAGATGTAGGAAGTTATAATTGTAGCAGAGGTACTTAGAGGACTATGACACTGTAGAGAAAGGTCAACTGTGCAGAACAGCAAGTAAAATCATTATTTTGGAACTGACAAGCATTCTTTTTCTCCTCTGAAAACCATATCTATCTAAAATTTATTTCTATGAACCTCTAACTGGAACCCTGATCTATGAGTTCTTCTGAGACTGATTTGCACCAATTTCCCATCAGGTGTGTTATAATGAATATATTTGATAGTACCTCAAAGTTAATATTTATTTATTTAAAATGGTGCTTAATTTATTCAAGGGCCAGAATGAAAAATCAAAATGGCTACTGAAAGATAAAATAGCTTATGCAAATGGAACAAATTGAGGTGAGAACAAGGTATCCCCTTGATTCTCTTCGCCTTGTACTTAAAATTAACAAATCTAAAGTCATTTAGTAAAGCACATTTCCAGCTTAACAAAATTCACACATAATTTTCATTTCCATATGAAGCATCTTATATGCAGACAGTTTAATTATCCACAACCCTTGAATGACATTTTTTAATCCTTTGTGGTTCACTGGAAAGCTCCATAAAATATAACTAAGTGGTGTGTTCATTAAAATGTCAGAAATATTTTTGAGACCAAATAGCACAGCATATTTTTCCTAAGTGTAGTAATAATACAATAACTGTGCCAGGAGGGTATAATTAACAACCGTTTAAAAGAACAATTGTCTTAAATTATTCAGGAGCTTCATGCATAGCATCTTAATTAAGAAACAAACTTATTTTTAAGTTCATCCCTAGGCAAAAAAAAAAAAAGAAAAAATGAAAATGAATGTAATGAAAAATACAAGTTTGCATAGTTTATTTAATATATTTTACACATAACATTGCTGCAATTGTTTTGAGAGGGCACTTCAAGTTCCATTAACACTGACAGAATATTATAGTTTGTACAGAATTTCAGAAAGTATAACGGTAGTTGTATTCTACTTGAACCTTGACACCAACTCTGGGGAACTGGGATGCTGAAAGCCCCATTGTGGAGCCATATTCTGTTTAACGTGTTTTAACTTGTAACAGAGGTATAACTAAGTCCTGGGTTACCTACCTTTTCATCACTAAGATATTACCTTTTTATCTCTAAGACAATCACATACCTCTCAATCACTAAGCCTTGCGCAGGTTTTGTGGTAGGAGCTTTAAGAATCATTCTCCACAGTTGTGCAGGAGACATTTAGACAACCAGCCCTCCTCAGCAGCAGCTGGCGTGGGTTTCTACAGGGGTAGATATTATTTGTTAACTCATGCACATCTTGCAAGAAGGCTATCCCTCTGCCTGCAAAAGAGAAGCTGGCCTATCTGCCTCTCTATTGGCCCTTCCATAGCAGCTCACCTGTCTTCAGGGAACCTTTTTCTGCCTAAGTAAATACATGTCTCTAGTCTACGTTAGATAGTTGGATTTTGAAATGATTACAGGAAATTTAAAGGCAAGAAAGTTTTCCATAAATGGACTAAACACTGCAATGATAAGAGGGATTATCTAAGTGGATATTTAAAAAAGGAAAATTCAGTGATACATTGTTCATGATAAATACTTTAAAGATACTACCTAGCTCAAATAAAGTGTTTCAAAAGATGAAGGAATCATAGAGACACATCAGCCATTGTGTGACATGTTATAATTCTACTTTTAGAATTATATCTAAATTCCATATAGATATAATTTTAATTTTAAATAAAAAATATTTTTTTAATGAGATAAAGGATATAAACACCAAGAACAAGAAAATGATTTGACTATAATTAAGGTAGACTTCAGAGTAAAGAAATAAAGAAGGACGTTTTGCAATGACAAAAGCATCAGTTTATCAAGATGAACTTCAAAATGCTTATTTCTTTGCAGAACAGAGCTTTAAATGCATTAAGTAAAATCTGACAGAATTCAAAAATAGACAAAGCAATAAGTGAGGTTGAGCATTTTAATACTCCTCTCAGTGACTGATGGAACAAGTCAAGGAAAACAACAACAACAAGTATATAGGATATTTGAAAACCACAGTCAATTAACTTGACATGATTGACATTTATAAAAAACTATATCCAACCATCAAAAAATGTATTTTTTTCCTACTGCACAGAGATGTTCCCTAAGACAGATTATACACCAGTCTGTAACACATGTCTCAATATACTTCAGAGGACTGAAATCATATGGAACATGCTCACTGACAAAATGAAAGTAGAAATAATGACATTAAGCTATCTAGCAGAAAAAAATAAGTAAAGACACCTCAGAAGAACCTATTAGTCTAAGAAAAATCAAAAGGCAAAATATAAATATGTTAAAAGAATAATTAGAATTTATAATTTTAAACTCCCAAATAAAAGTATTTGGGAGTTGCAGCTAAACTTTAAAGATTAGGAAGGAAGAAATACATGTAAAATCAATAATCTAAGCTTTTCGTTTAAGTTGGAAAAAGAAGAACATATCAAATGATAGTGCCAGGACTATAGACTACTTTTTTTCCCCCCAATTATTTTTATTAGTTGGAGGCTAATTACTTTACGATTATGTAGTGGTTTTTGCCATACATTGACGTGAATCAGCCATGAATTTACATGTGTTCCCCATTCTGAGCCCCCCTCCCACCTCCCTCCCCATCCCATCCCTCTGGGTCTTCCCAGTGCACCAGCCCTGAGCACTTGTCTCATGCATCCAACCTGGACTGGAGATCTGTTTCACACTTGATAATATACATGTTTCGATACTGTTCTCTCAGATCATCCCACCCTCGCCTTCTTCCATAGAGTTCAAAAGTCTGTTCTATACGTCTGTGAAACTGGAGCCCATTATACAGAGTGAAGTAAGCCAGAAAGAAAAACATCAATTCAGTATACTAACGCATACACATGGAATTTAGAAAGATGGTAACGATAACCCTATATGCAAGACAGAAAAATAGACTACTTTTTTATGTGGACCATTTTTAAAGTCTTTACTGAAGTTGTTACAATATTGTTTCTGTTTTAAGTTCTGGTTTTTTGGCTGAGACATGTGGGAGCAGAGCCTCCGAACCAGGGATCAAACCCATACCTCCTGCACTAGAAGGCAAAGTCATAACTACTGGACCACCAGGGAAGTCCCAGGACTGTAGGATATTTTTATGAGGAAAAAGGGCAACTGTAATCCCTACCAGACCAGAGAACTGTCTGTCAAAAGAGTAATAAAACAGTAATAAAACTGTCATGTGGCATTTAACAAAAATAAGAACTAAAATTCATAACAATAAAAACACAAAGCGTAGGAATAGTTAAATAGCTAAAATAGTTAAATTTTTCTCTGGGAAAGGAGTACAATAGGGCTCTGCTTATTTAACTTGTATGCAGAGTACATCATGCAAAATGCCAGGCTGGATGTAATCACAAGCTAAAATCAAAATTGTGGGGAGAAATACTGTCAACCTCAGATATGCAGATATGCCACCTAATGGCAGAAAGTGAAGAGGAACTAAAAACTCTCTTGATGAGTGTGAAAATTGAGAGTGAAAAAGCTAGCTTAAAACTCACCATTCAAAAAACTAAGATCCTGGCATCTGATCTCATCACTTCATGGCAAGTAGAAGTGGAAGCAATGAAAGATTTTATTTATTTATTTATTTTATTTATTTATTTATTTATTTATTTAAGCTAGCTTAAAACTCACCATTCAAAAAACTAAGATCCTGGCATCTGATCTCATCACTTCATGGCAAGAAGTGGAAGCAATGAAAGATTTTATTTTCCTGGGTTCCAAAATCACAGCGGATGGTAATTGAAGCCATGAAATTAAAAGATGCTTGTTCCTTGGAAGTAAAGCTATGACAAACTTAGGCAGTGTATTAAAAAGCAGAGATATTACTTTGCTGATAAAGGTCTAAATAGTCAAAGCTCTGGTTTTCCCAGTAGTCATGTACAGATATGAGGGTTGGGCCATAAAGAAGGCTGAGCGCCAAAGAATTTATTTTTTTGAATTGTGGCACTGGAGAAGACTCTTAAAGAGTCCCTTGGACTGCAAGATCAAACCAGTCAATCCTGAAGGAAATCAACCCTGAATATTCATTGGAAGCCCTGGTGCTGAAGCTGGAGCTCCAAAGCTCCCATACTTTGGCCACCTGATGTGAACAGCTGACTTATTGGAAAAGACCCTGAGAAAACTTGAAGGCAAAAGAAGAAGATGGTGACAGAGGATGAGATGGTTAGGTAGCATCACTGACTCAGTGGACACGAAATTTGAGCAAACTCTGGGAAATAGGGGAGGGCAGAGGAGCCTGGCGTGCTGCAATCCATGAGGTCACAAAGAGTCAGACATGACTTACTGACTGAACAACAGGCCCCAACACAGTCAAGAATTTTGTAAAAGTCATAATTTAAACTAGACTAGAATAAGTCTATCAGGGAGGAAGTAATATTTAGGATAAACTAATATATTCAATAGTGCACAACAGTATCTGTAAGTATAAATAGCAAATTAATAAAGAGAAAAATAGAATGTTAGAAATGTTACATATCCCAAAACTATGTAAGAAAGAAGAGACAAAAGAACTTAAAACATGAGGGTCTAAGAGAAAGCAAATTGTGCGGTAGTTATGGATCCATTTATCGATAATCACATTAGATATAATTAGACTAATTTTTAAACTTAAAAATACAGTATTGTAATGAAAGATCTTTTTACAACCTCACCATATATATTATTTAGAAGAATCCCCTAAAACATTAGGAAATGGAAAAATTAAAACTGAAAGGGTGAACTTATACCATGTAAATCGCAACTTCTGCAGTTATATTAATATCAAGCAGAGCCAATTTAAGTCGAGTTGTTACTAGGGATTAATGTGGACATTTCAGAATGATAATGGTATCAATTCCCAAGTAAGACATAAAAATATTAAATCCAAAGATATCACATAACTTCAAAAATATAAAACAATATAGTGATTTGTTTCAAGGTGATCCGTGTTAAAACACCTAGCAATGTATGAAAAAGTAGGTATGCCATATCACTCACACCAACTCAGGAAACAGTTCAAAAGAAGTGAGATATACTTCCTGTGCTGCAAACAGCCAGCTATGTAGACTTCCATCTCTCCATTTCCTCTCTAGCAAAATTTGAGGACTGGATCTCATATAGCACTTCATTTTGCTATTATAAAGAAGGAAAAGTAGTGACAATGTTACAAAGTAGTTTAGAGAGAGAAACTTTTGACATCTAAAGAGTGACTGACTACCTTACATACCCAACCTCACAAACTTTGTGTTAATCTTTCTGTAAACCCACCAGCTTCCAGGAGTAGGAACAGTGAGAAGCTATAATTTGTAGAGCCAAGTCACACTGGCTCTTTTATATATCATAGCTTACTTATGTATTATCCCAGCTCTTCAGCTGAAAACTCTGGAACTCACAGAAACTGCCTTCTTTCCCCCAAGCCAGTAGATGCCAGGGCTTCTGAATTCTCCATGCCTTAAGAAAATTGTCTCCAAGTTTAATTCACACTTCTGAAACACGTAATGAATCAATTAAGTGGTTAGAATGATTCTTAATTTTGTTTCACAGAGAAAGAAGATTTGAGAGTCTGAAAGTCCATCACATAAGGTGCCTACCCAATCTCGGTTTATAGATGTGGACATTGATTGACTGGCTTAGCATGGTTGCTAACAAATATTTGCTGACTGCATTAATGCAGTAAAATTGAATAACACTGCACAGGGAGTTAAAATTTCATCACCAATTAGCTGTGTGATTTCTGATTTCAATTTCTCTAATTATAATTAGTTCAAATTTACTAGCTTCAAATACAGGTTCGAATGCCTGGGATGTTATAAATATCAGTGACTTGCCCGAGGTCATGTATCCATCTAGAAATAGAGTAGGCACTGGAATCTCCTATTGAAATGAGTTTTCTTATACAAAAATTACTTTTTAGACCAAGTGCATTTTTAAATTGCAGGCTCCATGCTTAAGGGGTTCATTTTGTACTATTGGCTACTATTAATTTATCAAATCAGTTTCAATAATGAGAGCCTGCAGTACCACCTTTAAATACTGTATAGTACTCCAACTGGCACATAATGTGTAAGAGAAGCCTACATTTACTCTACACTTACTACTACCAGGCAATGTTGTAAGGGCTTCACACTGACTCACTGAATCCACATCAGTGAGGTAGGTCCTATAGTATCTCCATTAAAGAACGAAAAACAGGTATGCGTAAACGTGCACAAATACACAAACACACACACACACAGTAACATGTCCAAGTTATCTAATTTACAGAGCAGCCCTCCTACCTTACCCATAGACTTCCAAGACCCCCAGTAGATGCCTGAAACTGTAGGGAGTACCAAACCCTAAATATACTATGTTTTTTCCTATATATACATACCTATGATAGAGTTTAATTTATCAAAGATGCACAGTAAGAGATTAACAGTAACTAAGAATAAAATAGAACAATTATAACAATATACTGTAATAAAAGTTACGTGGATATGGCCTCTCTCCCTCTTTCTCTCAAGACATCATATTGTACAATACTCCTCTTTATTCCTGTGATTATGTGAGATGAAAAAAAGCCCAGGGGATGAGATGGAGTCAGGTGAATGACCATATTGTGATGTAAGGTTAGGCTACTGCTGACCTTCTGACAAGACGTGAGAAGAAGGATTATTTGCTTCAGAATATCCTGGGTCATCGAGCCATGACCATCCGGATGGCTGGAAGGCAGGAACCGACTGGGCATCTCAGATTGGTCAGAGTGCGAGGGTGTGAGATTTCATTACCTTAGTACTCAGGAAAACTTAAAAATTATGAACTGTTTATTTCTAAAAATTTCCTTTGAATATATTCAAACCGTGATTGAACACAGGTAACTGAAACAGTGGAATGCAAAACCACAGATCAGGCAACACTAGTGTGTCGTTAGTAGATGGCAAGGGGAGAATTCCTCTTCTCATTGTACGTTTAGTGGTTTGTTGTATTATTCATTTTTTTTAATTGGAGTATAACTGAGTGGTTTGTTTTAGATCAGGATAAAAGTACTGCTGCTTTCCTCAGCACAAAAGAAAACACAGTTCATATTAGGGGAGTTTTAAAACTATAGGATTTTACATACACGAAACAGCTAAAAGATTGCCATCCTACATATGTCAGACTGAAGGGGGTCCTACACGAGGGCTTCAGATCAGTAAAACAGCAACTGCTAGTTTAAAATATTTCTGCTGTACTTGTAATTGCAAATAGATGCAGGGAAGAGCAAGTATAGATTGACACCAAACTATTTTCTTTTTTCTTCTTCCCAACCCCAAAATAGAGAAAACATGCTTTGAGAATGAGAAGAAATGAAGCTTTTAGTTTTGATGAAATCAAATATATTCAGAAATCAAATGGAATGCATTGTTTTAACCAGCCACTAAACTAGTGATTCTTTCCTCGACTGCACCTGACATTCTCTTTAAATATCACCAAATGCTGACATGCTATCATTTGACAGAGATTGCTTGTTTAAATGAAATATATTCTTAGAGTGTCTTTCACTAATAACAGTCCTCACAGCTGTGAGAACAAGGAGCAACACCCCCTCCCCCGGCACAGTCCTCCTTTATTATCTGTCCTTTTCTGAAATGTCAACTTGCAGAAATATTTAATATGTAGAGAATGGCTCTATCTTACTATAAATACCCTGAATTCATAAAATCGCCTTGCACACAGAAAGAGCAGTAAGTCACGAATGAGATGTGGAGTTCACGGTGGTGGTACAAGTTTGTTTGTATTTTCAAAAGCCCACCAGCTAGCCTGTTTTGAGTTTGTAATATTTTCATTCGCAGAAAACTTTATACCATCCACTTGGAAATAAGCCATTAAATCATATAGGGATTATTGCATAAATAATGAACGAACAAGAGAAAAATAGGGTCATTTAATTTTCTTTAAAATAGAATGGACTCTGTATTAATCTTAGAATGTTCTTTGTGGAGCAAAATTCATTATTTGGCATATAATGTTCAGAATCTTTCTATTTATGATTTTACAAAGCACCTATAGTGCAATTTTATAACCTGCATGCCTCTAAGTATGGATTTAAGTACTTAAAACATAATTAAATTTAACATAATCAACAACATATACTTTAAGAACCCAGGGCTTTTAAAGACACAATTTTACCAAATTAATGTATTAGGAGATTATCACCTTATATTTCATTTAGCAATAAAATTTTAATCTCTGAAATACTTTATTTTTTGAGTGCTGCATAGTGGGATATCACTGCAAAATTAGTTAGAAAATTGTCTTTAAATGTGACAAACACCCACATACACAAGAGTTCAAATCAAAATTATGTGTAATTCTAAAATAGGAAATAAGCCAAGTTTAATTGAATAATAATAATTTCCGTATAGTAAAAGGAAACAGTCATCAAAATGATAGTACAGATCTATGCTGATTTATTAATCAATTCTTATGACATATCACAGAATTTTTAGATAAAATATTTTGTGTTTATTTGGTATATTGATGTATAGCTATGTGGTATAGATACGGATCTCCAGATAAAGACTTGCAGTCACAGTTTTACCACATTTTACCTCCTGTACCAGTTATTACTACATATATGTGTATATACACATATAAATATATATTTGCTTTTATATAAAGTGAATGTGTGTATGGGTGTATATATTGAGAGAGATTTCAAAGACATGTCTTCTATGACTGGGGACTGGTTAAGCAAATCTGAAATCTGCAGTGCAAGATAGCTAGAAAGGAAGATGACAAGCAGGCTGGAATTCTCGGGCATGACCAAAGCCACTGTTCAGGAACAGAGCTTTGTCTACATCTACATAGAAAATTCAGCCCTACTTTTAATGCTTTCCAAGTGATAAAGTCGGGCCCACCCAGATTATCCAGGAGAACTTCCCTTACTTAAAGTCAAGTGATTAGGGACTTTGACTACATCTAAAGCCCCGTCACAGGATCACCTAGAATAATGATCAATTAGATACCTGAGGCCTGGAACTGAGTCTGACTGACACCATGAAAAGGCCATCCCATCTCTCAAGTAACGATCATTTCTTGCTTGGGTCATTATAACCTCCCAACCGGCTGCTTGTTCCTGCCTTTAGCCTTCTTTAGTCTCATGGTACTACAGAAGCCTTAGAAATCCTGTTATTATCAAGTCAGATTATGACACTCTGTGCAAAATTCTCCAGTGGCTCCCCATTTTGCTCAGGGTGAAAGCAAGAGACTTCACTATTACATACAGTGTCTTCATTGTTCTGACTTCCTACTACCTCTCTGGCCATATTCCTTAGTTCTAACTACCCCATTCCTACATGTGCCCATTCACTCTGCTGTAGCCACACTGGCTGCCCACTATTATGCGAAAATACCAGGCACATTCCTACCTAAGGTCATTTGCAATTGCTTCTAACACTGTATAAAGTGCTCTTTCCCCAGGTGAACAAATATTGAATCATTTCATTACAGGCGCAGTAGCTTATAGATATTTAGGTCTTCAACTTATGAATTTTGAAGGGAGACAACTCTGTCCAAAGCTCCTAACTTGTTACCTTTTTTATTCCTTTGCTTGAAAAGTCACAATAATCTTGTCCTATAACTTTAAATTTCAATATCAGTTATTCAAAATCCATTGAAAACTTTTTATCTGCATTTCTTCTAAAAATTACAAGTATACATTCAGTTGGAAAACAGTTTATGGCAGCCAATTTACACAGTAGTACACTGAAATTTTGCACGCTAGTAAAGTAGTGCTCAAAATTCTCCAAGCCAGACTTCAGCAATACGTGAACCGAGAATTTCCAGATGTTCAAGCTGGTTTTAGAAAAGGCAGAGGAACTAGAGATCAAATTGCCAACATCCGCTGGATCATCGAAAAAGCAAGAGAGTTTCAGAAAAACATCTATTTCTGCTTTATTGACTACGCCAAATCCTTCAACTGTGTGGGTCACAATAAACTATGGAAAATTCTGGAAAAGATGGGAATACCAGACCACCTGATCTGCTTCTTGAGAAACCTGTATGCAGGACAGGAAGCAACAGTTAGAACTGGACAGGGAACAACAGACTGGCTCCAAATAGGAAAAGGAGTACGTCAAGGCTGTATATTGTCACCCTGCTTATTTAACTTATATGCAGAGTACATCATGAGAAACGCTGGGCTGGAAGAAGCACAAGCTGGAATCAAGATTTCCAGGAGAAATATCAATAACCTCAGATATGCAGATGACACCACCCTTATGACAGAAAGTGAAGAGGAAGTAAAGAGCCTCTTGATGAAAGTGAAAGAGGAGAGTGAAAAAGTTGGCTTAAAGCTCAACATTCAGAAAACTAAGATCATGGCATCCAGTCCCATCATTTTATGCAAATAGATGTGGAAACAGTGGCTGACTTTATTTTTCTGGGCTCCAAAATCACTGCAGATGGTGACTGCAGCCATGAAATTAAAAAACGCTTACTCCATGGAAGGAAAGTTATGACCAACCTGGACAGCATATTGAAAAGCAGAGACATTACTTTGCCAACAAAAGTCTGTCTGGTCAAGGCCATGGTTTTTCCAGTGGTCATGTATGGATGTTGAGAGATGGACTGTGAGGAAAGCTGAATGCCGAAAAATTGATGCTTTTGAACTGTGGTGTTGGAGAAGACTCTTGAGAGTCCCTTGGACTGCAAGGAGGTCCAACCAGTCCATCCTAAAGGAGATTAGTCCTGGGTGTTCATTGGAAGGACTGATGCTGAAGCTGAAACTACAATACTTTGGCCACCTCATGTGAAGGGTTGACTCATTGGAAAAGACCCTGATGCTGGAAGGGATTGGGGGCAGGAGGAGAAGGGGATGACAGAGGATGAGATGGCTGGATGGCATCACCGACTCGATGGGCATGAATTTGAGTAAACTCCAGGAGTTTGTGGTGGACAGGGAGGCCTGGCGTGCTGTGAATCATGGGGTCGCAAAGAGTCGGACATGACTGAGGGACTGAACTGACTGACTAAACTGACACTGAAATTTTAAATGTATATGAAATAGTCTAGTATTCTGACTTCCACATATTACTTAGGAAAAAGAAGGTATTCTTATTCAGAAAGACTTTCTTTTCTGATTAGTACAAAAGCAAAAGAAAACTTGAATTTTTGTGGGAATACACCATTATTTCTTATATTGATCTCACTTCTCTTATATTGATCTCACTTAATTGTTAGCATTAATATCTAAAGTTAGATGCTTTGTAATTAACAAGCCAAAACAAATCTCCTTATATCTAAGTTTCTTTTTTTAAAAAATTGGATAGTTATGGCATTTCATCCAATATAAATAAACTTAAGATTGACTTCAATTTTGTTCTCCCACATAAAGAACTGTCGTCTTTGATAAAAAAAGAAATTGACAATTAGGTGACAAATAAAAATAAAATACTAGATTTTGCTTTTCTTAATTCATGCATAGTTTTCAATCTTTTAGCTGTATCCTTCCTAAGGTCATCTATGATGGTCAAGTTTATGTGTCCACTTGAGTGGGTCCATTAGGTGCCAGATATTTTGTAATCCATTCTTCTGGATGTTTCCATGAGAATGCTTTCAGCGGAAGTCAACTAAGTAAAGCAGATGGTGCTACATGAAGTAACTGGACCTCATCCCATCAGTTCAGGCCTAAATAGAACAAAAAGCTGACTCTCACTACCGAAAAAATTTCCCTCTGCCTGGTGGCCTTGGAACTGAGATGTGGGTTTTTCCAGGTTCAACAGCAGCTTCCAGCCTTTGGATGCAATGTGAGGCACTGGCTCTGCAGATTTTGGACTAGCAAGCCTCCACAACAGTGTGAGTTACTTTCTTATTACAAATCAACCAATCCACCAGTCAGTCACCTTGGTTCTGTTGCTCTGGAGAAAGTGCCTACCACAGCATCCAACATCCCCTTCTTTTTTTCCTTAAGTACTACAATTCCTATATTTTCGTGTAATGCATATTAGAGTACCACCCGGATTCCCCATTTTCAGGTTAAAATTTATCATATGAGAGAAATTAAAATTGATTAGAAACATTAAAATACTGGCATTAGAATGATGATTATACTGCCTCCTGTAGAAGTCAAGGTTTGGTTTAGGAAGTAAAATGAATAATTTAAGCAAAAATTCATGTCACACTGACTAATACTGGAGTCAATCAACATTTGTTCTCATAGTCTCTATTTCTATTTTTATCCCTGTAATCTTGCAAATTGTTTTTTCTCTTGTGCTATTTTAATGAATGCTGGCATAAAGATTTCCATTTTAATACAAGTTTAACAAAGAATCCATTTTATTTAACAGAGAGTAAGATAGCATCATTCCATAGCTAAAAAAGTGTAGACTTCCAAACTATGATGGCTCTCAGTGATGTAAATTAGCTAATAAAATATTAACATGAAACTACTACTAACTTATGTCACTTGCGTTACTACATGGGTCTCATTAACTTGTCTCGTGTCTTCAGTCTTGCTCCATTACACCTAGTTTGTCACAATATTGAATATGTTGTAACATGAGAATATGGATATAAGCAAAGTGAAGTTTTGGAAACACCAGTGTGGTTACATCAGTCCCTTGTCACTGACTTCTTACTGTGTTCCGGGAGATGCCGGGCACTCATCACACTGCCTCAGCAGGCTTACTTCCTCACCTTCATTTTCCTGCTGTCTCATGCCAGTCAAAGTTCTATGTATTTTCTCACTAGAATGTTTCCTGCGTTCCTCAGTTTTCCACATAGATAGATATGTGGAAAGATAGAATCCCTCCCACTTCCTTTCTTCAAAATGATTCAACTTTCAGCTGTTCTTGTTTAGTTGCTAAGTTGTATCCAATTCTTCTGTGACCCCATGGACTGCAGCCCACCAGGGTCCTCTATCTATGGGATTTTCCAGGCAAAAATACTGGAGTGGGTTGCCATTTCCTTCTCCAGGGGATCTTCCCGACCCAGAGATCGAACCCATGTCTCCTCCATTGGCAGGTGGTTTCTTTACCACTGCACCACCTGGGAGAAACTTCAGAACTCCCTTCAGTTTCCTGAGAGGCAGCCTTTCAATCTCCTAAATTGTGTCTCAATAGTATGATACTCCTACTAGAACACTTTGATGTTATTTATTTTTAGATATTATTTGTTTCATGTCAGTTTTATTTGATCCCCTCTCTCTTCTTCTCACTGGATTGTAAACTCTTTGAGGGCATCAACAGGCTTTGACAGTCATTTTTTAGCTTGTTTTGCCGTGGACTTCTCAGTGCCCATGAAATATATTTGGCACATACGAAATGTTCATGGCATCACTGATTCAATGGACGTGTTTGATCAAACTGGGAGATGGCAAAGGGCAGGGAAGCCTGGCATGCTGCCAATCCATGGGGTTGCAAAGAGCTGGACATGACCTAGCGACTGAAGAAGAAAAACAAATGCTAAGAAACAAATGTTGAAGTAGTAAATAAATAAATCACAGTGTTGTATGATTCATTCAAACACCCTAGTTTGGCTTAGAAATATCAACAATTCTAGAGAAAAAAACATGTATAATAAAGGTATTATGTGGGGGGGGGGGGAAGCAGCATTCTTTTTAAGTACCCAACTTAAAATCTTTGTTTTAACTTATTTTTAAAACGAAGTGGCATTTAAATTTTAAGTGAAAGTGAAAGTCACTCAGTCACATCTGACTCTTTGAGACCCCACGGACTATACAGTCCATGGAATTCTCCAGGCCGGAATACTGGAGTGGGTAGCCTTCTCCATCCAGGATTGAATCCAGGTCTCCTGCATTGCGGGCAGATTCTTTACCAGCTGAACCACAAGGGAAGCCCCTTATTTAAATTATAAGTAGGTCCTCCTCATTACTGTGAGACTTGAACGACTTTTGTGCTAAGTAAACTTTCTCTTATTAAATTCGCTCTCATAATTTTGCCTAGTTCCTGTCGTTTCCTTTCCTCCTTTTATTCACTCATGAATACAATCAAACAGGATAAAGATAAATGCTGAGTAAAAGGGGAAAAATGCACTCAACAGATACTGTGGAGAAAGGCCTAACTTTAAAAGGAATCAAAGATATCCACAGGATATAAACATTAACAAAACTATGGATATGTACAGATAGTTATGGAGGCAATATTTTTCAAAGTTACTATGTTACAAGTTTGGGGTAACTAGTTGTTGCTGAGAATATGTTAAATGATAGAAGGTTTTTATTTTTCAATATGTGTAATTGACTTGAATTTAAAAATATAGGACATATGAGCATGGTTAACTGGACAGATACTTTTATGCATTCCTTTCCCCTACTCTATTCTATTCACTGTCAATTAAAAATTGCATCACTTTGCCAACCAGGGTTCATATCAGTTCAGTTCAGTCATTCAGTCGTGTCTGACTCTTTGCGACCCCGTGGACTGCACCACACCAGGCTTCCCTGTCCATCACCAACTCTCAGAGCTTGCTCAAACTTGTGTTCATCAAGTCAGTGATGCCATCCAACCATCTCATCCTCTGTCGTCCACTTCTCCTCCCACCTTCAATCTTTCCCAGTGTCAGGGTCTTTTCAAATAAGTCATCTCTTCGCATCAGATGGCCAAAGTATTGGAGTTTCAGCTTCAGCATCAGTCTTTCCAATGAATATTCAGGACTGATTTCCTTTAGAAGGTCCATCTAGTCAAAGTTTTGGTTTTTCAGGTAGTCATATATAGATGTGAGAGTTGAACCATAAAGAAGGCAGAGTGCTGAAGAATTGATGCTGTTGAACTGTGGTACTGGAGAAGACTCTTGAGAGTCCCTTAGACAGCAAGGAGATCCAACCAGTCCATCCTAAAGGAAATCAACCCTTAATATTCATTGGAAGGATTGGTGCTGAAGCTGAAGCTCCAATACTTTGACCACCTGTTGTGAAGAGCTGACTCATTGGAAAAAATCCTGATGCTGGGAAAGACTGAGGGCAGAAGGGAAGAGGGTGATGGAAGAAGAGATGGTTGGATGGCATCATGGACTCAATGGACATGAGTTTCAACAAACTCCAGGAGATAGTGAAGGACAGGGAAGCCTGTCATGCTGCAGCCCATGAAGCTGCAAAGAGTCAAACATGACTTAGTTACTGAACAACAACAAAAAATAAATAAAAATTGCATTGGCTAATAACTCATGCACATTCGCCAGTTACTTTATGTACAACAGAGGACTTTGAAGTGTAAAGGTAAAAGAGAAAACCATACTACAGAAGTCAGAAGGTGGAGAAACCAAATTGGGATTTTCCATTGGAGAGTTCTGAAAATCAATGGACCCCAAACTTCAAGGGAAACATCAGATACCGCTGTCTGCCTATTGCTGGGGCATGATGTTAGTGTCCTTCTGCACGTGAGCCTGCTTCATCAGTTGTCTTCCATTCAATTCAGAATTGGATCTGTCTCATGAGCAAATTCACAATAGCTTTCAATATGTTCCAAGTAGTATAGGCTTCTTCTGTATCACAGAAATGTCCTGCCCCTCCATCTTCAGTTTAACGTGTTATTTGTTCACAGCTTTGACTTCTTGCTTTTGGTTTTGATTCATGGTTTTGTTTTGATTCAGTCGTGGTAAGTGTTGGCCTTTCCTCAGCTGCCAAACTACAGAAGAACTATGATGACAGAGCTTGAGAAGAATTCAGGTATATCGATATTTACCGAACCTGTTCACATTCATACGCCCTTACTGGTTCTCAGAATTGGCTGCACGTCATTTTAACTTGGGCTTCCCAGTGGTGAAGAATCTGCCTGCCAGTGAAGGAGATGCAGGGGACGTGAGTTCCATCCCTTGGTCAGGAGGATCGCCCTAGAGAAGGAAATGGTAACACTCCAGTATTCTTGCCTGGGAAATTCCATGGACAAAGGAACCTGGCAGGCTACAGTCCCCGGGGTCATGGAGAGTCAGATAAAACTGAGCTTGCATGCACACTTTAACTTTCTGGAGATTAAAAAATTCTAATATCTTTGTTATATCACTAAAGATTCCTATTTATTTTGACTAGTGTGTGACCTGGAGGTCAGGATCTAAAACTCTCTCCAGGTGATGCTAATATGGATGTTTTTGAGTTAGAAATAAAGATTGATATTTGATATTTAATTATTGAAGCTAACATTGTAATTAATGTACTTCTAAAGATGTATAACTTTTGAAAATGGGATACTGGAGTTTGTGACATTAATCATCTTTAATTAAGAAATATCATAGGGAGTAGGAAATGTTTCTAATGCTGTTATATAGAACTGAGAGTTTACTGCAAGGGGGAATAGCAATAAAACAATGTCTTAATTTATAGATGGCAAACAATCTGGAGAATTCATTCAGTAAGTACTGGTGCTAACACATAAACAACTGTAAATATTTTATGGGAAAATGGGCAGATTATTTCACCCAGCAAAAGCTACCTTTCATGTTAATTACCTATGAGGATTGTTGATATACCTTTATTTGTCTGATTTATGCATATGCATTTTTGTAAATTTCTTTTACACAGGAGAAGACAAAGTTATTAGAATTTCATAGTTCCTTTCAAAAGGAAATGTTAAATTTGCACTTATAAAGGACCAAAGGGTTTAATCAGTTCAAGAATGAATGTTGTAAAATGTACTAAAAAGTTTATGTAATTGAAGGATGGAGATACTTCTTAGAAATAGAATGCTCTTGACTATTAATTCCCAGACAGAAACTCTAGCAGCATTAAGCGTAACGTTAGTGAGATTGACTTGGATGGGTTTTTCAGCTTACAGAAATAGACACAGTGGGGAAAAAAATTAATCTATACATAAGAAAAAATACAAATGTTTTAATTAAGATACAAATAACCTATGAATGGGCTTCCCTGGTGGCTCAGTGGTAAAGAATCTGCCTGCCAATGCAGTTTGATCCCTGGGTCAGGAAGATCCCATTGGAAAAAGAAATGGCATCCCACTCTAGTACTCTTGCCTGGAAAAGTCTATGGACAGGGAAGCCTGGTTGGCTACAGTCCACGGATTTGCAGAAGAGTCAGACACGACTTAGAAACTAAACAACACCAACTTATGAATAAATTTTAATTGCTAATTATTATATTCACTAGAAATATTATATTCACTAGAAAAGTAGCTCTTTATAATTTTCAGTGCAGTCTTAAACTGTGACAAAAGTAAGAGAGGATATGTCAGCTATGCTGCTTCATATCTTAGTAGATTCAGTAATGCTGTAAATACTCTAGTTGCATCTGTCTCTTCATGGCAACCCCATTTATCTTTATGTATTATTTGCCCCTTAAATTTTTCCCAGACCTTGTAAACAGATTAGTTTCTCTATTTTGTCCTTGGTTAAATAATTGAAAATCGTTGTAGACATTTGATTTGTTATCTAACAACATTTCCTTCCCTATTTATCAGAAGCTTCATTGAGTGTCTCTTCAACTTTTTTATTAAAAATATTAAGCTTTAATGGAAAGAAGAGTTACTAGCAGTAGCCAAAAGTGGACTGAAACCTGGAAATGATATTGCATAACTGTCCCAGGCAAAATCTAAGCCTCTCTGATGTTAATTCTCTCATCTGTAAACAAGGGGTAAGTCAACCCACAGTTTCATTTTCAGAGGCTTTTCAGAGCAGTTCTGGTCTCGCTGGACTCCCAGCTGGATTTCTGCTGATGTCTCTGGCCCGGTGAAGTGCACTTTCCCAGGGCCCAGGGCCTGGAGTGGTTTAGGTGGTCAGCCCCACAGAGGGCTGAGCAGTTCTCTGCACCCTGTGTGGTGGCAAACCTCCTTTGGATTCCCCGTGTGATGGAGGCCCTTCCCTGGGCCACCAAGTTCATCTGGGTGGGCAGTGTGAGTCACTGGGATCACAGAATAGTATTTCCCAGGCCTGATCTCAGCCACACAGTTTCAACAGCCCTCCGTCTAGAGGAGGGATTTGCCTTTCTGGACAGCCTAGAGGAGAGCTAAGAAGCCTGGGCTGCCTGAATGCAGAGCTGGGGGCAGGGATGGAGCTCCTACTGGGCCTGTATCTGGCCCACCCCTAGAGGCTAAGCAGGAGCTGGTTAGGGTGTGGGAATGAGTTCCCCAGCCCTGTCTTCCCTGGTCTCCCTGCTGCGGGTGATACCATTCTCACCTGCAACCACTTGGGGAGGCATGTGTGCGAGTTGCTCAGTTGTGTCTGACTCTTTGCAACCCTAGGGACCATAGCCCTCCAGGCTCCTCTGTCCATGGGATTCTCCAGGCAAGAATCCTGGATTGCATTGCCATTTCCTTTTCCAGAGGATCTTTCCCACCCAGGGATCAAACCTGGGTCTCCTGCATTGCAGGCAGATTCTTTACTGCTGAGCCACCAGGGAAGCTGATAAAACACTCATATATATATATATGTATTTTTTTTTATTCATGTTTTGTTGTGCTTTATATTTTTGTGAACTTCTTTAACGTCATCTTCCAAATTTCCCACTGGATTTTTAAAATTCTATTTTTTAATTAATTGATTTGTGATTTCTTTTTTAAAATTAATTTTTACTTATGTAGTGGCACAGTGGTAAAGAATTCACCTACCAGTGCATGAGACATGAGACACAAGTTCGGTCCCTGGGTTGGGAAGATCTCCTCCAGGATCTTTAGTCTCTCAGTCGCGTCCAACTCTTTGGAACCCCGTAGACCGTAGCCCATGGGTTGCCATTTCCTTCTCCAGGAGATCTTTGTGACCCAGGGATCGAACCCGTATCTCCTGTCTCCTGAATTGGCAGGCGGGTTCTTTACCACTGAGCCACCAATGAGGAAATGGAACCCACTTCCAGTATTCTTGCATGGAAAATTCCATGGACAGAGGAGCCTGGCAGGCTGCAGTCTATGGGGTCACAATGAATTGGACACAACTGAGTGACTGAGCATACACACACACACAGTTGTTTTACAATGTTGTATTAGTTTCTGCTCTACAGCTATGAGTATATATATGATCTACTATTTTATTTTTAATTTAGGAAACATATTTCTTGTTCTTCTAAACTGCTTTGAAACAAGCATTATGTTATTTGTGTGTGTGTGTGTGGCAGTCAAATCTTTCATCTTTAAGATGTTAAGGTTTATTTCAGAGTTTCTTCTTTCCTCTTAGCACAGAGACTTCTGATTTCCATTTTTCTGTTTGCTTATTACTATTTTTTTATTTCAGGCTTTCCTCAAATCTCTGAGGACCCTGGTTCACCATTCACATTTGCTACTAAGGAACTAAAATGGCAATAAGAAATACTGTGCATTCTGTGGCATATTGCTTATGGGCTTACCTGGAAGGAATTTGTTTTTCTTTTTTTGTCTTACAGAATCTCATGAAGGATGACCATTACAATCCTAATGGCTCTAGTTATTATGATTCTCAGTATTTCTGAGCAAATTTTGGTTTCATTGTACAGAAAAAACTACAGTTGGGGGAAAGTCAGATATTAGTGGGGGAAAGTAGCTTTGTTCAGATTATACAGTACCTTACAACCATATTATGTAGCATTTGTTTTGCAGAGTTAAGAGGTATATTCATTCAGAGGAGATGGTCTCTGTGCACAGGCTGCAATGATGGAGTTCAGAGAGAGATGAATGCACTTCTTGGAGTTCTGACATGAACCTCACTCACTCAGGCACTATTATTGAAACCTATGAACCATTTCGTGAGGCATTCAGAAGATGACTGTGGCTCTCTGCCATGCATCCTGAAGGACTGACTTTCTTTTGCATCGTCTCATCAATAAAGCTGTTGATTTACCATGAAACCTAGGTTTGTTCTCTCTATTACTCTTTAACTTTCTATTGCTGTTTATTCATATACTAGTCTCATAAACTGTATTTGTAGAACTACTCAGTTTCTCTGCAGAGGGATTTTTTTCAGGTTTCTTCCAAGAACCCATAAGCCTGGCCACCATTATTCTGGGAGCCAAGGGTGAGGGGCGAGAGAACATTCACATTTCAGGGTGCAAACCTCAGTTTTCTCATTCTGTTTTTTTATTATGACAACTTTCCCAATATCAGTTAATCCTGGTTTCCACTCATTCAGATCATTTTTCCTTCATGTTACTATGGACTGATCTCTTATTTTCTGACAAGTTGGCAGAGGATTAATTATATAATGTGCTAACCAAGAGATCTGGGAGGAGGGCTGGGCTACCCACTCCAGTATTCTTGCCTGGAGAATCCCCATGAACAGAGGGGCCTGGCAAGCTGCAGTCCATGGTTTTGCAAAAAATTGGACATGACTGAGCAACTAAGTCCAGCACAGCACAACCAAGAGGTATCTCAGCACAGTAGCACTCCTTACACAGACTTCCAGCCAGTCCCACTCTCAACCACCCTTGAGGGGCTCTTGTGTCTCCAGATCCTAAAACTCATTTAGGTTCTGTCACATGTATCACTTTGGCTTTAAATTTTTTTCTCTAATCTGATAAATCTGGTACCATCATATAATGTACTTTCCAGCTACCCAAATTCTGTTGGCATGTTGTGGTTCTTATACTATTTTCATTAACTTGGGGGCATTATACTTTCTCAATTAGCTTACTGCCCTTTTATGAGAATTTCAAGAGGTAATAGAGATAAATCTATGTGTTCAGTCTGTTATTATTAAAAAGAAGTGCATATTCTTTTTCTGTATGAATTTGGACATCAATTCAGTAAATATGATCTGGTCATATTTATTTTTTAAGATTCCTTATTGTGTTAACATTACATTTATTGCACAAAAATAGATGAATATGCTCCAAAAAAGTCTCATAGTAATGTCAAAATTAACTAAACACAGGATAAGGAGAATGGAGTAAGAATGCTACTGAAATAGTGAAACATTTTATAGAATTGCTCCAAAAAATTTCCCTCAAAGTAATCAGTATGAAGAGTCCACAATATGATGTAACCTAGACAACTAGATGCCTTTGGTGCTTGCTGGACACAATACGCAGATCACTTTTCATCTGTTGCCAGTCAGAGAAAAATCTTTAATCCAACAGTGACAAAGATAGCAGAAAGAGCTTATTCTATACAATTAGAGTGAAATCAATTCTAGTTTAAGGTGTTAATTGAAAATTTTTTAAAAATAATTTCTAAATTATTTAAAAATAAATTATTTTTAAAAATGTATGTTTTTTGTTTTCCATAAGATTTGTTCATTCCCACTGCCCCACTGTTCATTTTTTCATTCCCACTGTTCAGCTCTGCTATTAAGT
Source organism: Cervus canadensis (assembly GCF_019320065.1). Taxonomy (NCBI): domain Eukaryota; kingdom Metazoa; phylum Chordata; class Mammalia; order Artiodactyla; family Cervidae; genus Cervus; species Cervus canadensis. The sequence goes on along the minus strand of NC_057398.1, from coordinate 60,441,634 downwards.
TTTAAGAAAGCATATATTAATAAATTGAGATTGTCAGATCTTGTAAATTTTAATGCAGCTACTGTTAACCATATGTGATGGTAATGAGTAACTTATGGTCTTATTTTTATAGACATATTGTAACTCTAACAGATACAGTCACAGAATTCAGAAAAGAAGACTTAATGCTGCAGCTACCTGAACTCCTAATACTGATAGCATCTGAGTTGTTATTTCATGTTTTAGGCAGAATAATCATCAAAAAGTATGCCTAAGATGAGTTAAATTGGATCATCAGTAAGGAAAAAAAATCCATCAATACCATATCAGTAATCAAAGTGGAAAGACTGGGTACAAGAGGAGACGGGGGTGACAGAGGATTATATGGTTGAATGGCATCACCAATTCAATGGACATGAGTTTGAGCAAACTCCAGGAGATAGTGAAGGACAGGGAAGGCTGACCTGCTGCAGTCCATGGGGTGGCAAAGAGTCACACACGACCTAGCAACTGAACAATAACAAAAAGTAGAATAAAATCATATGAAACTATTAATATTTTCCTGTTCTTAAACATAAGAGAAAGAGGTAATTTTATTTCCAAATAAAATTTGGAAATTTTACTCCTTATTTTGCAAGCAAAGTTTTCAAACTTAATTTATAACTTTGACACTGAAACTTTATCAAAAAAAAAAAAAAAAAGCATTATTCAGTATTCTTCGATCCAGTTCAGTTCTGTTCAGTTGCTTCGTCGTGTCCGACTCCTTGAGTCATGTCTGATTCTTTGACTGCAAATGAGATAATTACAAATTGATCAATTTATGTAATAAAGGGTCTTGGTTTAGCACATGTAGCCAGATTTTAAGAAGCTCATAGATGACTGAAAATAGATTTGAAAGTTACAAAACTCATTCTCTATCTCTGCTTCCCTCTGTAGGCCTTCTTTATTGCCTTCAAGAAATAGACCAGTTTTGTCTGTGTGGAAGAGGGTGTAGTTTAAGTCACTTACAAAATGACATCCTCCCAGCCTTGGAATAATGAGGCTTAAAGCCCTGAACTCCAGCTTGAGCTCAAAAGTCCTGGGAATGAACTTTCACTGGAAGTTAGAAGTCATGAGTACTGTCACATCTGAATTGTATCCTTCTCCCAATTTCTTAAAAGCCTTTCTCCCAAAGCCCTCTTAATCCCGTAGAATGGGAAGGCCTTTGTAGATAGGACCTTTACAGAAGTGAATAAGTTAAAATGAGACCACTAGGTTGGGCCCTTCTGTTATATGACTGGTATCCTTAGAAAGGTCCGTATAGTCAAAGTTATGGTTTTTCCAGTAGTCATGTATGGATGTGAGAGTTGGACTGTAAAGAAAGCTGAGTGCTGAAGAACTGATGCTTTTGAACTGTGGTGTTAGAGAAGACTCTTGGGAGTCTCTTGGACTGCTAGGAGATCAAACCAGTCCATCCTAAAGGAAATCAACCCTGAATATTCATTGGAAGGACTGATGCTGAAGCTGAAGCTCCAATACTTTGGCCACCTGTTGCAAAGAGCTGACTCATTAGAAAAGACCCTAATGCTGGGAAGGACTGAAGGCAGGAGAAAGGGACAACAGAGGACAAGATGGTTGGATGACATCACTGACTCAATGGATATGAGTTTGAGCAAACTCCAGGAGGTGGTGGAGGAAAGTGAAGCCTGGCATGCTGCAATCCATGGGGTCTCAAAGAGAGGCCTCAGATGAAATCAAATTTTTGACATCTTGTCCTTGGACTGTCAGCCTCCAGATCAAGGTGAAAATAAATTTCTTTTGTTTAAGTCACACAGTATGTGGTATTTTGTTATGGGAATCCTAGCAAACTCATGTGCGTGTGTGTGTTTGTGTGTGTGCACATGTGATACTAAATCATGTCTGACTGGCTTCCTTTGTGGTTCAGCCTGGAGAGACCTGGGTTTGATCACTGGGTTGGGAAGATCCCCTGGAGAAGGGAAAGGCTACTCACTCCAGTATTCTGGCCTAGAGAATTCCATGGATTGTAAAATCAACAGGGTCCCAAAAATGTTGGACATGATTGAGCGACTTTCACTTTCACTTTTGTGACCCATGGACCGTAGCCCACCAGTATCCTCTGTACATGAGATTTCCCAAGCAAAAATACTGGAGTGGGTTAACATTTCTTGCTCCAGGGGATCTTCCCAACCCAGGGATTGAACCCACATCTCCTCCTTTGCAGGAGCAAACTCATACAAGTTCCACAATTGGCTATGATCCCTGACTCTCCCTATAGAAATGGGAACAAAATGCTGTAACTACTAGTTCCCACCAAAGAGGCATAGCTGTAGTGGTGACAAGAATAAATAGTTAAAAAAAAAAAAAAAAGAACAACCAATTCCACAAATAAATAGAAGTTGGGGGGAGCATATTTCTAGAAAGAGAAAGAAACCTTCAGCAGACAAAAGAACACCACCAGCAAATCAAATCATCTGTATATGGGTAATGATTAAATGTTTATATTTCAATAATATGTAAAAGAATGAAAATAATGTGAAAGGTAATATTAAAATGGACACCAATGTCCTAACTGCCAAGCTAAAGAAATCAAATGTTACTGATATTTTTGAAGTTTATCATGTGACTTTTGTTTCAGTCCCTTTTTGCCTAATCCTTACCTCAACAAGTAGTCACGATTTCAAATATTTTCCTTTTTATTCTCTTTCTTTTCATTATAGTTTTAGGAAGTAGGTAGCCCCAGAAATATATATATATATACATATATATATATATATATATATATATTTTTTTTTAGTTTGGCATCTTTTCAGATTTTACAGAGTCAAATTCAAGCATTCTTATGTGCTGTTCTTATTTTTTCAACATTGTGTGCAAGTTGCTTAGTTATTACACGTAACAGTAGTTTGCTCTTTTCTTTTTTTTACTGTTATGCATTATCGAAATTATATAATATTTCATTGTGCTCATGTATCATGTTATACTCATGTATTTTCTAAAATTATAAATACTTTTCTGTTTTATAACAATACTACTCTGATTCATATGCTTCCTAACACAAATGTATGTGTTTTTTGCCATAAATATCTAGGAGTAGAATTGCTAAAAGTAGAATAGCAGTTTTCATCCAGGGGTGAATTTCCCTTCCAGGAAACATTTGGTAACTTTTGGAGACATTTTGGATGTTGCAACCAAAAGGAAGAAGGAAAGCTACTGGTATTTAGTGGACAGAAGCGAGAGATGCTGCTAAACATCTTTCAATACACATCCAGCCCCAACAAAGAATGGACTAGCTCAAAATGTCAATATTGTCACGACTGAGAAAGCCTCATGTAAAGGATGGGTACCTTCAAATTTATGGTCTTACTGTTTTACCACTTGCCTATAGCTTAGAAGAGTTTCTTTCATGCCAAATCTTATCAGTGCTTTATATTGATATATTGACAGATTTTTAATGTCTTTTTGAAGTCGTTGGGAATCTAATTTTGCTATTTTCCTAATAACCCCCACTCTGTGAATTTCTTCATTGTTTTTGTAACTTTTTAGATCTGAGCTTATGTATGGTAGTGTCTTACAACACAATCTTTCTTTCATCTTTCTTCAACTTTATCTTATCAGGAAGAGGACCTTAAAAAACTCAAATCCCCAGACCTCTAGGAAGGTGAAAAAGAACCAGTCACAGACTTCAGCATTTGTTATCTGCTCCAATTAAGCCTGCTTTCTTTTTTCTTTTGTTTCTCCTTCTTCCCTTCCTCCTTCATTATTTGCTTTTTTTCCTTCTTTTTCCTCCACCCCTCCCCCTTGGTAATTTATTCCCTTATCTGTGAATTTACATATATTTAAAAATATACTTTATCTAGTAATTTTGGTGTTACATTATTTATTTATACTACTATTATTTATTTAGCATTCTATACAGAACAGGTTTATAAGATATTCAGTCTACAATAACTATAAATGAAATTTGGGATCATATTTTAGGCTTATGTTTGCATTTTATAAAATGCAAAATGGTATATGGTTATTGAATTTTACATTAATTTCTTTTCCCCCTAAAGCCCATGGTACTTTACTAAAGGCAAATGTTTTAGTCCCTAACTACATGATCAGAAGACACAACTGAAACTGTATAAACATCTTATTTGCCAAATGCTGTGAAAATTCTCCTAGGCTGACACTGAAATTTAGAGAATAAATGTGCCATGCATTGTAAACCCGATTGTGTCTCTTCATTCTTTCAGTAAATCCTTTACTCCTTTGTCATCTCTCTCTACATGAGGCTGCTTGATCACGTTCCCCAGCTAGGGGCCACTTTCACGTGGTTACCAGACTTAGCTTCCTCTAGGTATGTCAGTTACCTGTATCAAAGACCTTTGTGGAGTTGGTTACACAAATACAAATGCCTTTGCTGCATCATCCAGCCATCATCCACATCTCTTGCATTGGCAGGTGAATACTTTACCACTGAGCCACTGGTGAAACTTCTAAAAATTGTACATATCTTAACTAAAAAATAGTTTATTGCTAAAAAAATAAGCACCACCATCTGATCCTTTAGTAAATCATGATCTGTTTGCTGGTGGGGGGTTCTTGCCTACATCTTGATAGCTGCTGATCGATCACAGTGGTGGGGTGGTTGCGGCAATTTCTTGAAATAAGAAAACAATGCCGTTTGCCACAATGACTGACTGACTCTTCCTTTTTAGAACGCTTCATCTGTAGCATGTAATGCTGTTGGATAGCATTTATTATCCATAGCAAAACTTCAAAATTGGAGTCAATCCTCTCAAACACTACAACTGCTTTAGCAACTAAGTTTATGTCATATTCTAAATCCTTTGTTGTCATTTCAACAATCTTCACAGCATCTTCTTTTCCTTTTTTTTGCCACACTGTGATTTTCAGGATCTTAGTTGCCCAACTAGGGATCGAACTCAAGCCTCGACAGTAAAAGTGTTGCTGAGTACTAACCACCAGCCCACCAGGGAATTCCCAATCTTCACAGCATCTTCACCAGAAATAGATTCCATCTCAAGAAACCACTGGTTTCTTGGTAATTTCTCTGGTGGTACATAATAAGTAACTGTCCATCTGTTCGAGTTTTATTATGAGATTTCAGCAATTCAGTCTCATCTTCAGGTTCCATTTCTAACGCTTACTATGTCCACCACGTTTGCAATTACTTCCTCCAGTAAAATCTTAAACCCCTCCACATTAGCCATTAGGGCTGGAATCAGCTTCTTCCAAATTCGTGTTAATGTTAATATATTGACCTCTTCCCACGAGCCACAAATGTTCTTACTGGCAACTACAATGAATTTTTTTTCCAAAACTATTACAATTTACTTTTCCCAGATCCATCAGAGGAATCACGATTTATGCCAGCTACAGTCTTACAAAATGTATTTCTTGAGTAATAAGACTTGAAAGTCAAAATTACTCCTTGATCCATGGGCTTGAGCACAAATATTTTCAAGGAAACTTTTTTTTTCCCCTGAGTAGTAGGTCTCAATGGTGGACTTAAAATATTCAGTAACCATGTTGTAAACAGATGTGTTACCATCCAAGCTTTGCTGTCCTATTTATACAGAATAGGCAGAGTAATTTCACCAAAATTCTCAATGGCCCTAGGATTTCCAAAATGGTAAATGAGCACTGGCTTCAAGTTAAGGTCATCAGCTGTGTTAGCCCCTAATAAGAATCAACCTGTCCTTTGAATCCAGGCTTTGGCTTCTCCTCTCCAGCTATGAAAGTCCTCCGTGGTATTTTCTTCCACAGACTGCTTCATCCACATTGATCATCTGTTTTCACATTTATTAATGATCTTAGTTGGATCTTTCTGGATAACTTGCTGCAGCTTCTCCATCAGCATTTGCACTTCACTTTGTACTTTTATGTTAACAAGACTACTTCTTAAGCAACGTGACCCAACTTCTGCTAGCTTCAAACTTCTCATCTGCAGTTTCCTCACCTCTCTCAGCCTCCATAGAGTTGAAGAGAGTAAGGGCCTTGCTCTGGGTTAATCTCTGGCTTAACAGAATGTTGTGGCTGGTTTGATATTCTATCCAGACTAGTAAACCTTGCTCCATGTCCACAAGAAGTCTGTTTCCCGTTCTGATTATTTGTGTGTTCTGCAGAGTAGCAATGCTAATTTCCCTCAAGAACTTTTCCTCTGCATTCACAACCTAGCTGAGTGTTTGGCATAAGAGGCCTAGCTTTCAGCCTGTCTTATCTTTCTCTGGCCTTCCTCACTAAGCTTAGTCATTTCTAGGTTTTGATTTAAAGTAAGAGCAAGGTGATACTTTTCACTTGAAGAATTAGAGGCCACTGTATGGTTATTAACTGAACTAATTTTTTTTAAAAAGCATTTGTGTCTCGGGGAATAGGGAGACTTAAGGAGAGGGAGAAAGACAGGGAACCTGTTGGTTGATGGAGAAGTCAGAACACACACATTTAACTATTAAGTTTGCCGTCTTGTATGGGCACGGTTCAGGGTGCCCCAAAACAATTACAATAGTAACATCAAAGATCATTGACTACAGGTGACCATAACAATAATAATAATAATGGATAAGTTTGAAATATTGGAAGAATTACCAAAATATGACCCACACACAAAGTAAGAAAATGCTGTTGAAAAAGTGGTGCTAATAGACTTGCTGGATGCTGGCTTGACTCAAACCTTTAATTTGAAAAAAAGATGCAACATTCCTAAAGTGCCAGGTGCCAATAGCATGATCTATGCCTAAATTGATGTTTTATCTGCATAAAATCTCCACTTTCCCAGCTTTTCTGGAAAATCCTTATGCTGACATCCAAACTTAGCTAAAATCTACCTACTCTACAAAGTTCACTTCTAAACTCACAGCAGAATGGTGACTCCTTTTAGTGGGTCCCATAACATTTTGACATTTTGTTTCATCACTCTGAAACATCATTTATCCTTCAGTGCTAGGTTGATATTTGGTAAGACTAATAAATCCTTGTTCTCCTACTTTCAAAGTTTGACATCTACTGAGTGAAGACAGAGGAAACAGCCATATGGAAATCAAAATGTCAGCTTTGTTACTGATAGAGCTGTTGGAGAAAGTGGTCCCCTGGTTTTGGACTCTAGCATGATATAGGCTCACACATCCAGGAAGGCTGGAAAAGCCCAGTGCCAAGACTGAGAATAGACCAGGGCACATAATCACACTGAGGTGGCTGGGTCTCAGAGGAAGAACGGTGACTGAGCCAAGCACCCCTTTTCTCAAGGCTCAGTCACCTAAGACTGGGAGAAGTAAATGAAGAAGCAGAGGAAAGCTTCTGCGTTAGGCTACTGAACACAAAACAGGAGAAACACACTTCCTGCATTTTCCTTTTCCTAGCACCATGTTTATTGCCAAGACTGCATTTTCTAAAGGAAAAGCCATATTCGTATATTCGTGTAACTTCCATACCAACTATTTACATAGTATTTTGGTGACTATTATAGGATTTGGAGCTAAACAAGCAAAATTTCCAATTCCAGTTTCTTTATGTGTAATATGAGGATAATACAGGCTTCCCAGGTGACTCAGTGGTAAAGAATCTGCCTGCCAATGCAGGAACTGCAGGTTCGATCTCTGGATCAGGAAGATCCCCTGGAGAAGGAAATGACAACCCATTCTTGTCTTCTTGCCCAGGAAATCTCATGGAGAGAGGGGCCTAGTGGGCTACAGTCCACGGGATCACAAAAGAGTTGGATAAGACTTAGTGACTAAGGCTTCCCTGGTAGCTCCATTGTCAAAGAATCCACCGGTAATGCAGGAGACCCTGGTTCTATTCCTGGGTTGGGAAGATCCTCTGGAGAAGGGATAGGCTACCCACTCCAGTATTCTTGGGCTTCCCTTGTGGCTCAGCTGGTAAAGAATCCATCTGTAATGCTGAAGACCTGGGTTCGATCCCTGGGTTGGGAAGATCCCCTGGAGAAGGGAAAGGCTACCCACTCCAGTATTCTGGCCTGGAGAATTCCGTGGACTGTGTATAAGTAGTCCATGGGGTCACAAAGAGTCGGACACGACTGAGCGACTTATGTTTTAGTGACTTGACAACAATGTGAGGATAATGTTATACAAGATTTTTATAAAGTTTAAATTAATATAAATAATGCCCTTACTGAATGGCACATTATTAAGCATCAGCTACTTTAATATATAGTTAATGGTTTTTCCATGATTGATATATAACATTTTCCTTTCTCCACACTCCCTTGATCCGTTCAAATTTTTTGATTAAACAGCCTCAGCTATTTTGTTTTGAGGGTTGTTATTAATCAAATGATTAGGAAGACAGAGGAAAAGGGCAAAATAAGCTGAGAATAGTGAAGAAAATAGTTCAATATGAACACAGAAAGGAAGAGAAAATCCCCCTCACTTTTCTGACTTTAGGAAATGAGGTGTGCTTCTTAAGTAAATTTCCAAGATAACCGAAGCTTAACTGATGATCTCAATGGCTATTGAGGAGCTTTGCAAGCCTCTAGGACCCTGTCCTTTGCCACTCTCAGAAAACACTGATCTCTGAAATTCTCAATTCAATTGACCCAGAGCTACAAAGCAATCACTGGCAGTTAATTGGAATTCAAATCTCTTAATGGTTTTTTTTTCCGTTAGCCATTTATGCTATTATTTTAAAATACCACTCATAACAAAATGAGACCTCAAGGTAGGCAGTCATTTATTTAGGCTACATGTACAATTTTATGAATCGGGAAAAGCAAAAGGGATGATATAGGAAAGCCTAAAAGGCGTGTTTGTATTTTGTGTTGCCTGCACCCCAATTCCATGTGTGAAGGCTCCAGTTTGTTGGGGAGGGGCAGGGGTGGAGAACAGAGGGCAGCTTCATTAGTTTCCCATGCTTCCTACTCAGCAGCCTACACTCTCAGCATGTGATGGAATTATGCAAGCTTAGCACCAAGCAGTAGGTAAGGAAGGTAATTCATACACCAGGACCCACAGAATAGAGGCTGTCTCCGTGGGCTTCTCTGATAGCTCAGTTGGTAAAGAATCAGCCTGCAATACAGGAGACCCTCATTTGATTCCTGGGTCTGGAAGATCTGCTGGAGAAGGGATAGGCTACCCACTCCAGTATTCTTGGTCTTCCCTTGTGGCTCAGCTGGGAAAGAATCCGCTTGTAATGCAGGAGACCTGAGTTCGATCCCTGGGTTGGGAAGATCCCCTGAAGAAGGGAAAGGCTACCCACTCCAGTATTCTGGCCTGGAGAATGTCATGGACTTCGTACTCCATGGGGTCGCAAAGAGTCAGACACAACTGAGCGACTTTCACTTTGCATGGCTCAGCCTATGTCACAAATCTAAATGTAAGTCAGCCTACACGTATGGAAGCCACCTTGCAATCCAGAAGACTTAGCATACACCAGTCACAATCTGCCAACTCAGCTTCAGCAGCTTATCTTACCCTAGAAAACAGAACTTGCTTGACTTGTAAGGAAATCCCTGACCTCCTAGCCAAGCACACCCTGTTTCTGTGTTGCGTCTTCCAACTTTCTATGATATTCACTCAGGAAGAGAGCTCCACTGCACGTGAGGCACTGTCCTCCCCTAGTCCCCGGGCTGATGTCCTCTGAATAAAGGACATCAAACTCCTCACTAACTCATTTTAGTTTTGTCATTTGACAGGAGAGAGAGCAAAACAGGTATATAAGGAAAGAGACGAAAGGCTATGACAGTGCATTAGAAAAGGGATTGCAGTCGCTCTCTCCTCACTGAGTCCACGGGAAGTGATAGGGTCTACATGGGGGCTCGATGTTGAGATGGCTCATTATGTTGACCTTGTAAACAAAGAATAAAATCACAGGGACCCTTGAGACAAACCAAATTGCCCAAACGACATTCTGTTTCCTCACTGGTGTCTACCTTCTCAAAGCTACGATGTTATAGCCATGCTTTCCGGGAAACAAACTCACCCAGAAGGACAATGCAGATAGTGGAGTGCAGTTTATTACACCGGCGGGCCCAAGGCAGAGTCTCCTCTTAGCCAAGGACCCCGACCAGCATTTGTGGAAATCTTTTATACCCCATGTGTACGTGTCCAAACCCACCAGCCCAAATCCCTTGAGGCTTACAGAGGAAGGGTAAATACAATCACAATAACCCCATCATTCACGTGTTATGTGTTCAAACAGTTAATAATCAATAAGCCTGTGGTTACATTCCGATAGATACTATCCGGAGGCAGGGGTGATTAGCGTCTGTTTTCTCTTAGGCAATGAGTAACCTGGATGTGATCTTCAAGATTCCCCTGCCCAGAGGGGGTCTTATCCTTCCATTGTCACTCCCACAGGCGCTAAGCAGAGAGTTCAGAGTCCACTGGAGAGGCGGCCTAGCGCGATCAGCACGGACAGGCCTAAGATGGAGTCCAGGCCCTATGAATTCCTTCTTCAACGAGACCACCAGATTGCAGACCTCTGGCTATGTGACCACAGGACTCAACTACAGGCTAAAAATTAACCATCCCTTCAGAGAATTTTTCATTGGTGGGGTATAAGAAAGACCCCATCAGAAAGGGAGGACGCTGATTCTCCTTAAGGGCCAGTCACCCTCTCGTTTCCCTCTAATAAATTTCCCTTTTCTTGCCTGATTGCCTGGCTCACTCTCTTTTTCCCTGCACTCACCTTACAAAGAGCAAACTTTTTCTTTATTTCCCCACTTGTTCCATTTGGCAAGTACCAAGAATATTCTCTTTACACAAGAATGAAAAGTTTCTGTTTGAGTATAGCAAGAAAATTAAGGGGGCATGCCACACAATCAAGTTCAGAAACAGATTATAGGTTTTCTTTGCCAAATAGATTGTGAGAGTGAAGAGGAAAAGTTAAGGTTTTACATAACCTCCTGCTCATTCTAGCTCTGTAACTCAGCTTGCTCCTTGCAAAGTCTGGATCACGTAGGTCCCATAGTCTCAGAAAGTGGGGACTTGGAATACTAGGAACTGGAGCTTACCTCACTCACCCTTGTCCTGCTCTTTGCAACTGCCCGGCCCCTGCAAACCTGCTTAATCACACCTGTCCGTAAAGGTCAGGCATCCCCCTCTCCATTGTAACTGCTGTTCCTGTGTGCACAAAACCCCTCAGTTTAAACCAGCCGATTAGCAGGTAATGTTGCCCACTATAGTCTGTCTATAAAAACTCTGTAACCCCTCTGTTTGGGGCTCAGAGCTTGGTGTGTTAACTCCTATGGTCCTGCCGACGTAATCAACCTGAGTGTGGTACTGGTTTCTGCAACAAGTGTATGTGCATACTTGACAAGGGAAGAGGGGGATTTAAAGTACTTAGTGAATTCCTGTAAATTGTGAAGTATCATGTCAGACTAAATTGTAATGTTAACCCTAGCAGGGATGTCCATTAAAAAATTTTTTTTTTTTTTTAGGATAAAAAGCCTGACTATTTAAGAGTCAAAGAGTAATCAGTTTGTCAAGAGACGTTGCTCATATTGAGCAGGGACCTGGGACAAATTCACTTCCCTGGAAGGGCTTAGTAATTTCAGAGTAGCTGAAAAGTATTTTATCAGAATGTGGGTTGTAGGAAAGAGCTATGAGGAAAAAGAACCCAGGTGCCCTCTAAAGCCAGATCAAAAACCTGGAGCTTAGGTATACAAATGTCTCACTGTTCAAAGAGCCTTATTCAGCGGCTACTGTCAACTGAAAAATACAGTCACAACCTTCGTGGTTGCCAAAACTGTCAACTAAAAAATACAGTCACAACCTGAAAGTAGAGAGTTATTTTATTTGGTGAGAATGTTAAAGACTCAGCCTAGGAGACAGCATCTCAGTAGCTCTGAGAAAACTGCTCCAAGGAGGCAGGAGGGGTAGTTAGGGTATCTACAAGTCTTCAGAAAAGGGAGCAGGGAGTCTGAGCATCAAAGAATGTTGTGAGCTAAGAAAAATCAGATATCAAGTTAAGGAATTTAGCATTCGCTGTATGGGAAAATGCAAGCCTCTGGGCTCACTGAATTCATTCCTTTCATAAGCACCTCAGCTCTCTGGGGTCAAATCCTGTCTCCTTGTTTGCCTCAAGGAGTGGTAGAGGTGGTAGATGGCTGCTCCTATCATCACCCCCACCTCCAGCTCCTCAGCAATCATGCTGGGGGAGGGCAGTATCTGCTGGATCACAGTTTTCGGAGCCCTCATTCTCATCTGGAGGCCAGAAATCGCCAATGGCTGTGACATTTCTTGCTTATTCATAGGTTTATTAATATGGGAGGAGATATTTTCAATTCACACTGCCATCCACCCAAACATCCCTGAAGAACTGAGTGACCCCCAAGTTTCTTCTCAGTGTTAAAAGTTCAGTGGAGAGGATCTCCTTGGCAGTCCAGTGGTTAAGACTCCGCACTTTTACTGCAAGGACTATGGGTTCAATGCCTGGTCGGGGAACTAAGATCCCACATGACTTTGGACATGGTCAGAAAAGCAAAAAAAAAAAAAAAACGAAAAAGGGTCAGTGAAGTTAACCAAGGTTAATCACAAGCTGGTTACTTATGTATCAATAAAGGAACACTTGGTATAAATTTTAGGACATTGTAGGAAGGCTACATTTTCTTAAGCAAATGCTTAAATTAATACTGAATACATTGTGAAATACCTGGGTTCTATCCCTTGGTTGGGAAGATCCCCTGCAGAAGGGAAAGGCTACCCACTCCAGTATTCTGGCCTGGAGAATTCCATGGACTGTATAGTTTATGGGGTCGCAAAGAGTCAGACTCGACTGAGTGACTTTCCCTTTCACATATTCTTCATATTTAAATATTAATATACTACAGATAATTCCAAAACCTTATGCTAAAACATAATAAAACCCAAAGGGGTTTGTCTTAAATCAAAAAGTTGTCATAAATTATTTTAAGTTTGATGCCTTTTTCAAGCATATTTCAAAAAGGGAGCCCATTTCCCTCTATATTTCTATAGTAGTGAATTTTAAATGGTGCAGAGTATGAGAAATATCCAAATGGAAATTTGGTAATTTTAAGTAAAAATTAAATCTTATTGTGTAAAAAAATCAATTTGAAAAGCAACACTTCACAGCATTCCTTTCAGTATTTAATTCAAGTGGAATAACCAGAAAGGGCTCATTGTCTTTGAGGGGAGATGACCTGGAGGGTTGGGCAAAAGGGCAATGTGACTTAGGGAGGAAGAGAAAAGTGATTACATTCATTTTAATGGCACAATAGCAGTTTTCAATAAGCTTTATGACACCAAAAAAGAGTGATTTTTTTTTTTTGCACTTTTAGCTAAAATGTGCAGTGTTCTAAACTGCATTTTGCCAGAAATCTAATACCTGTAATTTATTGTGTCCCATATTCTCAGTATTCAAAGAAGAAAGTCTGAGGGCTTAAAATATAATGGACTGTAGGATCACTGCGAAAACTCTATTGGAGTCCTGAAGATTTAATTTTAAAATGCACTTAGCAAAAATTAAAATGTACAAGAATAGCTGTAAAATAACGTCAGAACACTGGGTTTTCCACATTCTTTCCGTAAGAAATAACATGAATTTCGAGAATCTCAAAGTGGAAGCAGAGGGCCTGTAGCTTAAATAGATGACGCGCTGTTTTGAAGAAAGATCTCCTGATGTATAAGAAATATTTGCTAGACTAAGAGGTCAGGAACCACATTTGTCTCAAGCAGACCTACTTCTCACTCTAGTTGTCAACATCAAGCTATTGGTTTGTGATCTTTTTTTCTATCCCAGGGTCAGAATGATACTGTCGGGGGAGTTTGTAATTTCCTTGGTGTTGTCTCGTCACGACAAAAATTTGAAGCAACAAATGAACCAGTGTCACAGCCCTCAGACAGACCAGTGTTACAGCTCCATGTTACAGCTCAGTTTTATTTAGAAAACAAAGGAAAATACATCCTTGAGGCATGAGGGTAGGTCAACCCAAAATACGGGAAGGGAAGAGAACCCCCTGGCCCGATTTTGGCTCCTCTTTTTCTGTTTTTTCTCCTCCCCTGAGCCTGCCCTGTGTAAACTGGGCTAGCCAGGAGGGCTGTTTGTTTCACCTGAGGTCCTCACTCAGCCCTGGGACCTTCCTTTGTTCTATTTTTGTGGTCTTTTCCCTTCTTTGTCTCTTAGCCACTGCCATTCTGGACTCCTTTTTCCTAGTCTAACTACCTAACAATACTGTCCAGGTCTCTCTGCTATTTGCCAATGCCTTGGACACTACAAAATGTAGCTTCTTACATCCCAAATGTAGGATTTTTTTTTTCCCTACACACCAGCGTGAGATCTTGATAACCACAGAAGTGACTTCAATGAAGACTTTAAGAAAATAGGGAGAAATCAATGGATCTTACCCAGATGGTATTCAAATGAAGATGGCCTAAAGATTTCAGTCTTCCTCAATCTCAGCATAAGCCATTAATACAAAACAACGGTTGGAAGGTACTGAGATAAAAGAGTAAATAGAAATTATTGTTCAGATAAGAAGAAATATTTTATTTAATATGAACAAGACAATGAAAAATCAGAGGATCTTCAGAGAAGAACTAAAAGGATGAAAAGTCAGAAGCTGTGTTATATAAGGACTCCATTAGAAGCCCAAAAGTGCCTTCTCTTAAGAAGGAAGGATTTGAGAAAAAGGGGAGAAGGAGAATGATGAGTGACTTTGATATTAATACATAACCAACTTTAATTCAGGGAATGGATTAGAATTCTCCTAGCTTCTGATGGCAGAGCCAAGATAAAAAGGTGGAAGCTATGGGGAGTTAGGTGGTTGCCCATTATTGAGAAAGACTATAGGACAATCAGGGCTTTCCAGGAGGTACTAGTAGCAAAGAACCCACCTGCCAATGTAGGAGACATAAGAGATGCAGGTCTGATGCCTGGGCCAGGGAGATCCCCTGGAGAGTCCCATGGACAGAGGAGCATGGTAGGGTATGGTCCACAGGATTGCAAAGAGTTGGACCAACTAAAGTGACTTAGTCCAGGACAATCAAGGTTGTTAATAGAAGGGATTGTTTAAAAAAATAATGATTTCTCATACTCAGTGAAGTAAGTCAGAGAGTGTATTGCTTTTTATGTGGAATTTTGCTTCTATGTGGAATCTAAAAAAAAAAAAAAAAAAGATACAGATGAACTTATCTACAAAATAAAGTTACAGATATAGAAAACAAACATGGTGACCAGTGAGTAAGAGAGGGAGAAGGGATAAACTGGATGACTGGGACTGACATAAACACACATATAAAATAGATAACTAATAAGGACCTACCGTATAACACAGGGAACTCTGCTCAAAAGTCTGTAATGACCTATATGGGAAAAGAATCTAAACAAGCAAGGACACATGTATACGTATAACTGATTTACTTTGCTGCAAACCTGAAACTAACACAACAGTTGCAAATATTTAACTGTCAATTTATGAATGCTATAAAGTATGGATATTTCAGAAAAAAAAATATTTTTAATCATTAAATAAATTAAACAAATATTTCAGGACTAGTTTTTAAAATGGAGATTCAATTAAGGGAAAAAGTGAATGAGACCTAACTGCACATACTTAATAGTAAAGAGATGAGTAAGCAACTGAAGAACCTGAGGGTAACATTTCAGGCACAAAAAAGCACCACTTCCTAAGTTATACCTGAGTGCCCCGGAAGAGTTAATTCACCTAACATGGATGAGCAGTTTCCTCACAAGAAGTAGTTTATCTTTTGAGACCCAAGATATTATTTGAATAAAAGAAGGGGCTAAAGAAAAGGACAGAAGTGATCTGTCTTTTGGATACTGATTACAATATTAATCTCAGTGATTACTGCTGATGAAGACAGATTTATTCCTGCTAAAATGGTGGAATCCTTTCTTTCAGAGTTAACTTCTTATTGTCTTTTTACATATTTATTAGTCTTTCACAGAGTACCTGATTAATCTTCAGCATCAAATTAGCAACTCCATCAAACATTTGTCTCATCAAATGCTGGCACTGGCAATTCTAGAATAAAGTGACGCTTAACCAAATTCGTTCCTGAATCAGAATCATGGTTTATGTCAATTTGGTTTAATAAAGCAAGCTCTACAGCTGATTGATAGACTTATCATTTATACTTTACCCACTTTGAAAAAATAATTTGATTTGTTCACAGTACATAAGATATCCACTACTGGAACATTCCCTTTAATCTCCCAGTAAAACTACAGCTGAAGAAAATATCTCAGCTGGCACTGATATGCTAGAGGAATAATAGTCCAACCTCCTGAGACATGACAACACAAGCCTTTCAATGAAAGCACAAGAACAGGTAAAAGTCTACAATAATACAAGAAAGTAGTGGGCTTCCTTAGTGGCTCAGACAGTAAAGCATCTGTCTGCAATGCAGGAGGTCCGGATTTGATCCCTGTGTTGGGAAGATCCCCTGGAGGAGGAAATGACAGCCCACTCCAGTATTCTTGCCTGGAAAATCCCATGGACCGCGGAGCCTGGTAGGCTACCATGCATGGGGTCACAAAGAATTGGACATGACTGAGCAACTTCACTTTCTTTCACTTTCACAGTAAGATATGGGTGAATTATACAAGAGCAAGAGTTAATTTATTTCATGAGCTGATCACTTGGGAGTTAAATAGAAAATCATAATTGTTTCCCAAGTTTTAAATGATCTTTCTCATATTAAATAGATATTACGTATCCAGCCTGCTGATTTTCACTTCTTTGTACAGATACAGAACACTAAGATCCAAGGCTGGATTCAAAGGCCACCTCTATTCTTAGGTAGCAATTTTTTTTGGCTAAGTCCTGTTTTTCCTTCTCCCAACTTCAGTTATCATTCTGGAAATCTTAGTTCTCTTAAAGTGAAAGTGAAGTTGCTCAGTCGTGTCTAACTCTTCACAACCCCATGGACTGTAGCCTACCAGGCTCCTCTGTCCATGGGATTTTCCAGGCAAGAGTACTGGAGTGGGGTGCCATTGCCTTCTCTGTAGTTCTCTTAAGTCTTGCTTAATTTTCATTTCTGCCCATAATGAGGTGCTATGTGTTGAGTTACACCCCCATTCCTATGATGAAGTCCTAACCCCAGTACCTCAGAAGGTGATGCTAAGGATGCCCTGGAAGGTCCAGTGGTTAAGAGTATATGCTTCCACCACAGGGGGCTCATGTTTGACCCCAGGTCAGGGAACGAAGATCCTATCTGCCCACATGTGGCATGGCCAAAAGAAGAAGGTTGTGTCTCTATTTGGAGGGACAGCCTTAAAAGAGGTGATTCAGGTAAAGTGAGGCTTTGACTAGACAGACCTTTGTTGGTAAAGTAATGTCTCTACTTTTGAATATGCTCTCTAGGTTAGTTATAACTTTTCTTCCAAGGAGCAAGTATCCTTTAATTTCATGGCTATAGTCACCATCTGCAGTGATTTTGGAGCCCCCCAAAATAAAGTTTGTCAGTGCTTCCACTGTGTCCCCATCTATTTGCCATGAAGTGATGGGACCAGATGCCATGATCTTAGTTTTCTGAATGTTGAGTTTTAAGCCAACTTTTTCACTCTCCTCTTTCACTTTCATCAAGAGGTTCTTTAGTTCATCTTCTCTTTCTGCCATAAGGGTGGTGTCATCTGCATATCTGAGGTTATTGATATTTCTCCCGGCAATCTTGATTCCAGCTTGTCCTTCATCCAGCCTGGCATTTCACATGATGTACTCTGCATATAAAATAAATAAGCAGGGTGACAATATACAGCCTTGACGTACTCCTTTTCCTATTTGGAACCAGTCTGCTGTTCCATGTTCAGTTCTAACTGTTGCTTCCTGACCTGCATACAGGTTTCTCAAGAGGCAGGTCAGGTGGTCTGGTATTCCCATCTCTTTAAGAAATTTCCTCAGTTTGTTGTGATCCACACAGTCAAAGGCTTTGGCATAATCAATAAACCAGAAGTAGATTTTTTTTCTGGAACTCTCTTGCTTTTTTGATGATCCAATGGATGTTGGCAATTTGATCTCTCATTCCTCTGCCTTTTCTAAATCCAGCTTGAACATCTGGGAGTTCATGGTTCACATACTCTTGAATACTGGCTTGGAGAATTTTGAGCATTACTTTGCTAGTGTGTGAGATGAGTGCAATTGTGTGGTAGTTTGAGCATTCTTTGGCATTGTCTTTCTTTGGAATTGGAATGAAAACTGACCTTTTCCAGTCCTGTGGCCACTGTTGAGTTTTCCAAATTTGCTGGCACATTAGGTGCAGCACTTTCACAGCATCATCTTTTGGGATTTGAAATAGCTCAACTGGAATTCCATCACCTCTACTAGGTTTGTTTGTAGTGATGTTTCCTAAGGGTGAAGAGCCAACTCATTGGAAAAGACCCTGATGCTAGGAAAGATTGAAGGCGGGAGAAGAAGGGGATGACAGAGGATAAGATGGTTGGATGGCATCACTGACATGATGGACATGAGTTTGAGTAAGCTCCGGGAGTTGGTGATGGACAGAGAAACCTGGCGTGCTGTAGTCCATGGGGTCACAAAGAGTTGGACATGACTGAGCG
Organism: Cervus canadensis; assembly: GCF_019320065.1. Taxonomy (NCBI): domain Eukaryota; kingdom Metazoa; phylum Chordata; class Mammalia; order Artiodactyla; family Cervidae; genus Cervus; species Cervus canadensis. Next base: position 60,423,157 of record NC_057398.1, on the reverse strand, counting down.
ACTGAACTGAACTGGGTCACTAGGGTGGGCCCTATCCAACGATCCTTATGAGAAGAGATCAGGACAGAGACAGACACAGAGGGAAGATCATATGAAGATACAGGAAGGAGACCATCACCTACAAGCCAAAGGGAGAGGTCCTCCGAAGAAAGCAAACCCTTGACCTTGGACTTCCAGACTCCAGAACTGTGAAGAAATAAGTTTCTATTGTTCAAGCCTCCCAGCCTCTGCTACTTTGTTATGGCAAAAAACTAAAACTAGAAAATTAACTCACAGAGAATTGTGGGAAACTCTGGAAAAAGTTACAATTGAAAGAACTCATAATCTTAAAGAGTTACTGATACTTAGAAAAAGACCACACTATAGGGGAAATGAAATGCTGCAGACAGATTTCTCTAAGTTTGGAGTTTTATGCTTTAATCGTCTAAGACAGGCATGAAATTCAGTGATAGTCAATATCTTCAGCCCTCTGGTTGTATATGGTTCATTGAATCAACTATTTTTGACACAGAATGTTACATTTTGAACTCAATCCTATTTTTTTCAAGAGATACAGATAAATGATGCTCATGTCTGAGCTGAGAGTTGATTATTATAAAGCAATTAAACTTTTTACTTTCATGTGATTCCTAACTCAAAGAAACATATCACTGCTTGTTTGATTACAATAAGATACTACAAAGGTAGAGAACAGTTAAACTGTTAGTTAAATGACCTCCAATAGTGACATCATCCAGTTATCCAAACTTGCCACATTTCCTTTGTTTATAACAATCTAACTATCTATCTATATTTAATGAAGTAGTTTAAAGTAAATCCCAAGTGTTATTTCACTTCACCTTTAGGTATTTCACATTATCTCTAAAAACATGTTTTTTAAAAAATGTAAGTATATTGTTGTTATTGTATCCAGCTAAAGTAAAATAATTTTGCTATCATCGGATCAGTCCATAGTCAAATTTTCATGGTCTTTTTACAATTTATTGTAGCTCAAGTAAGAAATAAGGCCCAGACATTGTATTTGATGGTTATGTTTCCTAACTCCTTTGATCTAGAGCGAACACTCCAGCCCTCTCCCTGCCCTTAATTTATTTTTTTCTCTTTGTTGTAGAAACTGAGTCAGTTGTCCTATGGAAAGCTTCACCTTCTGATTTTTTCATTTTTTTTTCACTTACCTTGATCTGTAAAATCCTTATCTCTATTTCCTACAACTCTAGATTGATCTTGATGCAGGTTCCATGTTTGGGGAAAGAATACTTCTTAAGTGTTACTCTGGGTGTTAGATCATCAGTAGTACTATGGGTATCACATCAGGAGGCAGGTAATGTCTGTGGTCCCACATTTAGATGGTGATTTGTGGTTTTAGATTTCAGTAAATATCTCGATCTTCTACTACAAGTTTCCCATCAACTTTTCACCAAATGCTTTCACTGATTGATGTATACCACTTCAACTAAGTATTTAATTAGGTATAGTAAATTGGTTATTTTCTAAATTTACCATTCCTATAACAATTTAGCCTAAGTTTATCTCTAAAGAAAATAATTTCTGTTCTTGGCTGCAATTATCTGGGTACCCAGAAATACAGTTTGAATGAGTGAGGACAGAGTAAGTTGTAGGTGCCTTAGTTACTTCCAATAATTTTGATGATTTATTTGCTTGTGTATCATTTTGTTCTTCTCTTGTGTCTTTGATAAGCATCATGAACTTAGGGAGGTTTATATATTCAGTATCACTTAGTTATCTGTATTTATTATTATTTTTATGTTCAAATGATCACATAATTGTCAAGTGCTAGCCCTTTTCTCCCTTTAACAAAATGTATCTTTTTTTTTTTTTTTTTTTTTTTTGCTTTTAGGCATAAGCTTTCCTAGGCTCATCTTCAAATTTCTTACCCCAGGTCTGGAATCAACCATGTGTCTAAGAAGCTGTTATTCCCTTTGGTGGCTGCAAGTGTATAAGTCAGTACTTAGAAGCCACAATGAATTATGAATCAGGAATGAATTATGGATTTGCCCACCATGACTGCTCAGAGGCACACTGATATTCTGTGGACTATTTCAATGCATTCATTAAGAGTGCTACAGAAATAAGAACTGTTTGTGCTTTTTATTTTATTATTCTTAATTCAGAACTCTTTTTCATAACCTAGTGATATATCTGAGTATTTTTTATTCTCACCACTTGCATCAACAGTAGAGGTACACTGTTTAAGTCCAGAATATAATGTAGAAGTGCATTATTAAAGTCACACCACCTAAGAGTAAAAACTCAGCTAATATATTCATTCATTGGTCTGCAGATTTACAATAGTATCACCCATATGAAGGGCTCCCCTCATAGCTCAGTTGGTAAAGAATCTGCCTGCAATGCAGGAGACCCCGGTTCCATTCCTGGGTCAGAAAGATCCACTGGAGAAGGGTTAGGCTACCCACTCCAGTCTTCTTGGGCTTCCCTTGTGGCTCAGCTAGTGAAGAATCCACCTGCAATGCAGGAGACCTGGGTTCAAACCCTGGGTTGGGAAGATCCCCTGGAGAAGGGAAAGGCCACCCAATGCCAGTATTCTGTCCTAGAGAATTCCTAGAGAATTCCATGGGGTCGCAAAGAGTTGGACATGACTGAGTGACTTTCACTTTCACACTCATATGAAAAGCCATGAAAAGAGAGAGGTCAGAAAAGCAAAAAAGTGTGAAGTGGTACACTGTCTGTACATTCTGGAACATAGCAGGAGTGACCTCCTGTTCTTACCCTTTCCCTGGGCAGCAGCGGTTACTGTGGGATGAACACATGTGACTCTGGTCCAGAATCTGCTTTCTTTACAAAGGGAAACAAATAGTTTCTGTAATTAATTGACGTGAAGGACAACTTAGAAAGCACTCCATTTGCTATTCCAAGTGGACCAAGTTAAAACGTTACCAAAAGAGATCTCAGAGACTTTAGAACTTGAGGAGATCTTAAGAAATATCTAGGGAATCTTTTTATGTAAGAGCAACTAATGGCCAAATTATGTGTCATAATCTCCTAGTACAGAGATCCAGCCAAGTGGAGAATTTGGCTCCTGGCTTTCAACTACTGTGTGTTCCCCTCTATTATGGAAATAATCATTATGTTCTTTCAGTTCTTTATATTTCCCATAAGAGAAATATTAATAAAATAAAAGCTTTATGTTACCATAAGAGAAATGATCTTAATAGTTTTTTAGGTATTTTTAACAACCATAATGTCCTCTTCATATTTTAATGGAATTTTTCAAAAGGTTATATATATACATAAAATAGAAATATATGTGAAATGTAAATATGTATGTGTGTATGTATGTATGGGCTTCCCTGATGGCTCAGTGGTAAAGAATCCACCTGCAAAGTAGGAGACATGGGTTTAATCTCTGGGTCAGGAAGATTCCCTGGAGAAGGGAATGGCTATCCACTCCAGAGGAGAATCCCACGGACAGAGGAAGGTGTGGGCTATGGTCCATGGGGTGGCAAAGAATTGGACACAACTGAGAGACTAATAAACTACACTACACACAAACACACCTACACACATATATAGTAAAAAAAAAAAAGGATTAGATATAAATCCTAAAACTGTCTCATCTCACTTTGTTTACATGTAATTTAAACTGTATATAAATATGTCATTATTTGACCAAGATACTTTCCCCCCCTTAAGGCATTTTTCAGAATTCTGTGAATTATCACTGCTCTGCAAGAGATATGAGTAATCACATTTTGTGTTGTCTTATTAAACAATTTGGAAAACTGACCCAAATTCAATCACCGACATACAAAAAGAAAATTACTTTCAAAACATCAGTCTGACTTTCATCCTTCAAAGAACACTCTGACATTAGATGTTGATAGTTTAGCAGAAATCTGTGGCCCAAGGCTGTTTTACAGCAGCTGCTTTATTGATCTAGACCATATTCAGTTATTTGTCATGGTCTTTTCTAAAAATCTAACTTGCTTGTGTTCAGAGGTGGAAGGAAAGAGCAACAAATGCTTGCTATTGCCTCCCAGCAAAATAAAGTGAAAACTCTGCCATTGTCCAGTAACTTGAGATTTTCCTCATTTTCAATGCAAACATTTCAGGAAAAGACAGATTTTCAAAATTACCAAGCAGACAAACACTATAGAAAAGTATACTTCAGTGGTTAATGATATGGACTCTAGATTCATATAGACAGAAGACTTTATTAGCTACTCAATCTTGGGCACATTCCTTGGGATCTATAATATTTAATTTCTTCACTGGAAAATCAGGATCATAATTGCAGGTCAAGAAGCAACAGTTAGAACCGGACACGGAACAACAGACTGGTTCCAAATCAGGAAAGGAATACGTCAAAGCTTTATGTTGTCACCCTGGTTGTTTAACTTCTATGCAGAGTACATCATGTGAAATACTGGGCTGGATGAAGCACAAGCTGGAATCAAGCCAGGAGAAATGTTAATAACCTCAGATATGCAGATGGCACCACCCTTATGGCAGAAAGCAAAGAAGAACTAAAGAGCCTCTTGATGAAAGTAAAAGAGGAGAGTGAAAAAGTTGGCTTAAAACTCAACATTCAGAAAACTAAGATCATGGCATCTGGTCCCATCACTTCATATCAAATAGATGGGGAAACAATGGAAATAGTGACAGACTTTATTTTGTTGGGCTCCAAAATCACTGCAGATGGTGACTGCAACCATGAAATTAAAGGATACTTGCTCCTTGGAAGAAAAGCTATGACCAATCTAGGCAGCATATTAAAAAGCAAAGACATGACTTTGCCAACAAACATCTGTCTAGTCAAAGCTATGGTTTTTCCAGTAGTAATGTATGGATGTGAGAGTTGGACCATAAAGAAAGCTGAGTGCTAAAGAATTGATGCTTTTGAACTGTGGTGCTGGAGAAGACTCTTGAGAGTCCCTTGGACTACAAGGAGATCCAACCAGTCTATCCTAAAGGAAATCAATCTTAAATATTCATTGGAAAGACTGATCCTGAATCTCCAATACTTTGGCCACCTGATGCGAAGAACTGACTCATTGGAAAAGACCCTGTTGCTGGGAAAGATTGAAGGCAGGAGGAGAAGAGGAAAACAGAGGATGAGATGGCTGGATGGCATCACCTACTCAATGGACATGAGTTTGAGCAAGCTCCGGGAGTTGGTGATGGACAGGGAAGCCTGGAATGCTGCAGTTCATGGGGTCAAAAAGACTCTGACAGGACTGAGCAACTGAACTGAACTGACTTAATTGGAGCTTTGCAATAATATTATTTTGTGATGATGCCTATGGGACTGCCCCGGTGGCTCAGATGGTAAATAATCCCCCTAAAAAGTTTCCATTACATGTCATCTATTATTATCCCCATTAGTAATATAGATCATTGGGCTTTCCAGGTGGCTCACTTCTAAAAAATCCATCTGCCAATGCAGGAGATGCAGATTCAATCCTTGCGTTGAGAAGATCCCCTGGAGAAGGAAATGGCAACCCACTCCAGTATTCTTGCCTGGAGAATCCAATGGATGGAGGAGCCTGGGGGACTACAGTCCATGGGGTCTCAAAGAGTTGGACATGACTGAGCAACTTCACTTTCACTTTCACATGTTGAAGAGAGCAAGCCAATCAACAGGCATTTATTTTACCTAAAACAAAAACCTGTATCACTATTGTAATTCCACTGTTCAACTATAAGTTAATACATAAATTACACACACACGTGTGTCTGGGTTTTTAATATAAATACTTCTGTAATAACAATTGCTACTAAGTGCCTGCAAGAGCCACAGGCATGGGATCTTAGAAGAGGGTGGCAGAGAGAAGATGACTAGCAAAATCAGAGACATCTCAAGCTAAGAGCCTCCAATAGGTTATGGTATAAACCTGAACTGAGTTAAGTTAAATGATAGACCAAACTAAGGCCTTTAATAATGTGTAAATGTGTTAGGTATTGGAACTCAATATCTAGTTGAAAGATGGCATGCTTTGAAGAATCTAGAAAACCTAGAAAATCCAGACAGGCAAGCAAAGGCAAACTTTAAATCTATTTTGTGAAGCTTTTCTTCAATTCCTGCCAGGTATGAGTTAAAGATTCCCTCTGTGGTTATACAGGTTTTCTACATACAGACTCATATTACACTTACTTCTTTTGTAGTTAATCTGAAAATGTGCACACTCACACACACACAACTTCTCTTTCCCAAGGAGATACACACACACATGTGTGTGTGTGTGTGTGTGTGTGTGTGTGTTCTTATTTTGTAGGTTATAGGTCATGAAGTTTGGAGGGCTTTATCAGAAAACACTAAATAGTGGTTTAAACCAGATTGAAAGTTTATTTGGCTTTTGGTTAAAGTGAGTAGGCTTCCCCGGTGGCTCAGACAGTAAAGAGTCTGCCTGCAATGTACAGGGCACAGGTTCGATCCTTGAGTTGGGAAGATCCCCTCGAGTAGGAAATGGCTACCCACTCTGGCATTCTTACCTGGAGAATCCCATGGGGTCCTTGGGCTCACAAAGAGTCAGACGCGACTGAACAACTAACACAAAATAGGTAGGTCAGGGGACAGGAAAGTTGTCTCCATGAGGCTATCAAAGAAGTTTAATTTCACTTTTTTTTTTTTCATTCCCCCATACTCAGTATGGTCTTTCTCTTCACAATTAGGGCCAACTCACTTTCACTGTGTCCACATTTCATCCACTCAGGAGAGGGAAAGAGGAGGTGGCACATGGCTTGCTTCCTTTTAAGCTTTGGGAACAGACTGCAAAAAACTCCTCCACACCCAAACCTGATGGCTTCATTCCATGGGCATATCTGTCTTCAGGTAACATGGCAACCCAGTCCAGTATTCTTGTCTGGAGAATCCCCATGGACAGAGGAGCCTGGCAGGGTGCAGTCCATGGGGTCACAAACAATTGGACACGACTGAGCGACTAAGCACAGAGGGGAAAATGCAATCTCTAAGCAGCCATGTCTTGAGGTAAATGTAGAGGTGTTGTGATCAATTTAAGGAGGGAATAAGGACATGAAAAATTCAATAAGCAGTCTATGCCACATCATACTAAGGAAAAACAATGTCATCTTCAAAAAGTAAAAAATGGTACAATCTTTTTAAAGAATTTTAAAGAATGTACCTTTTAAAGAATTATCTGGGTGAAATCATGATGGCTTTTTTTATGCTATGATGCCAGACTGTTTTGGGGTCCCAACAATGAATCCAATATGTGTTCCCACTTCTCCAAACCCATTTACCTGCTCTGAGACTGCCTTAGCTACACGAAGAAGGACATGCCAAGGGACATATCAGAAAAGAGCAGGCACAAACTCCTGCCCTCATGGAGTAGGAGATACACTGATCATAGCTAGGCCTCTCAAGTAACAAAATTTCCCAAGAATTTAGGCTCCAAATACTGAGAGCAATATGTGAGGGGGAAAAGATGGGAAAAAAAGGAGGTTATATGAGAATACTTCTTATGGGATGAAATTGAGATCATATCTATCATTTCACTGTTATGGCTCTCATTTTCTTTAAAAGGAAAGTGATTGGATTCATTGATTTTGAAAATTTCTTCCAGCTCTCCTATTCTATTAAATAATACTTCACTGTCTTTAAGGAGTTAGTATACTGTTATAGAGGGCAATTGCTTAAATATAACAATTTATATTTTCTTTACTTTTACTATCTTGCTAAAGCTTTTAAATATCTACACTTTAATTCAAATTCTACCAGTTAAAACTAATACTTAAGTGGAAATCATTAAATTTAGTGATGTTAAGATGATATAGATGAACACACTTCCATTTTCTAACTGAATCCTATATGAGTTTGAATTCTTTTTTTGTTGTTTCCTATAAAGTAAAAAGTGGTAAAAATAATTATATTGTCCACATATAATACCTTAGTAATTTGCTTTCCACTCAGAGACTATTAGAATACCTGACCTCAAAGATGTTGTTAATGCAGTTTTGAAATTTAATTTTGATACATTGATTTTTTTCCTAGGGTATAAGAACAATTCCAAATGGAAAATATGATTTGTACTTTATTCTTTACAAGTAAGAAAAGCCTGAGGAAAATTTAATAAGATTTAGTTATAAAATAAAATGAAAATCAGAATTAACTTTTGTTTATAATCATGCCAGTTGTTAATATCAGCCAGTTACATGGTCATTTGGGGCAGTTAGTTAATGCTGAGGAGGGGAAATAATGATGTGATTTAATTCGAGTTTTCTTTTTAAGTAAAATAAGTGTCCAACTTTGTAAAATTAATCACTTCATCCACCAAATAGTTATTTAGCCAAGTTCACAGCACTGTTAGAGAAGGAAAGGGTATTTATAATTAATCAATCTTTTACAAACCAACAAAAGTGGTATGTTATTTTTTATAAGTTATTTTAGTTTAAATGAGCAAGATTAGGAAGAAAATCCCCAAATACTCAGAGATCAAAGTAATGTCTCCTTTGTCTTAACCCCCAGTATTTCAGGACATCTTATTGTTGCAGCACAATCTTTCCTTTTTCTTCTCTTTGCTGTCAGAGTGCGTGAAATGTGATAGGCACTCAACACATGTGCATGAGCTTATGTGGGACTAAATTTAATTGGATGGGAAAACAAAAGATTGAAAAAAAGTTTAAATTTTACATACTAAAACAATGTGACAGTTTACCTATCTTATTTATGTATATATCTTGTATATATACCTGGCTTGTACATTTCTACAGTTTTACTATAATCTAATACTCATTTCTCTTATAGGCAAGGGCAAATTGCTCTGTTGAAGAATCTTTCAACAAATTCAGTCCTTTTATATTATTATTCAGACTGACTTTTTTTTTCTTTTAAAATGGTTTTCTATTGAACCTTCTGCTTTATTCTACAGAGTGAGCCTCTCCTGCTGTTTTCTGGTTTCTCGGTATCAGGCCAGCATCCTTGCTTTTTCACTAATGCTTGGCGTCTCTTATTGAATGTGTACAATCCCTTGTTCCCATCCAGAGGGCAATGCCAGGGTCTACCTTGTAGGCCCACCACCCTGCAGCGCCTCATTTCTAACAGGCACTTAATGATGGTTCTTAAAATCACAACAGTTCTAAGTTACAAAATTACCTTGTTCATATAATAGTTTAGGCAATATGTGTCATTGCATTACAAGACAGTATAATGCAGAAGGATGAATATATATCCTTCTGAGATGGATCACAGAATTGAACCCCAAACTCACCTTGGTGATGCGCTCGATGGGGATTTAAATCTAGAAGTACATACCGTGCTTTTTCTGCTGTTTTCCATCTGTGCTGGTCCCAGGAACACAGCACACCTGCAATGAGAACAACAAACAGTTCTGTGACTTTTTTAAAGACTTACCCAGCACTCAGGACATCCTTGAACCCTTCTGGGATCCAGAAAGAGCTCTACTCAGCACTCTTTTCCTTAAGGGACTGGCCCTAAAGTGAAGAAACTCTGAGTTTCTGATTTTTATGGCCACAGATTGAACTTACTCAAGTTCATTATTTATAAAATGTAAATATGACATTTTTGTAAAAAGGTCAGAAACAATCATCTATACATATTCCAGGCAAATTGACCTTAAAATGTAATTTTTTGGAAGGCAGAAGAAACTGGTTGAATTTTGATTCACTATAAAGGTGTTTTCATTTACTTATTTAAAACTTAAGATCTATTTTTTCTCTCATGAAAGACTGAACTAAGTTAAATCACCCTGTTAAGAGTTGAGCAGGCCTCATTTTTATAAGGCGCTGCTTTCAAATTAAGTTCAGATTTTTCTCTTATCAATATATGTACACCCCATCACTGTAATCTTTTTTAATGATTCCACTGACTCAATATACAGGTTAGAACCCATCCCAATTTCTGAGTTTTGCATCTGAAGACACTTCATTACATCTCCTCAGTAGTAATTTTCTTCACACAAAATCAAACTTTGAAGAATTCTTTGTTACTCTGGCAACTGGGCCACTTGTAAAAATGGTAGTTAATTTTTACTTATAACTTTGTTCCCGATTGTGTCTCCCTCTTGTAAGAAATCCCTTTAATTTCCTCTCTCAAATAGTTCCACAAACATATTCTAGACACAAACTGTGACTTGACAAATCTCTAGTCCTTTAAAAATTAATCAGAATGTGCAAATTGTATTTCAAAATAGTTTCTTTGAATTCAAGTGTGCTAATTGCAATGTAAAAGCATAGTGTTATTTATCCATACAGGGCAAAATAATGCCACGACTGTAAGTCTGAGAGGAATGAGATGATTAAAGAAAGATCTTAATCAGAATGTACACCTTAATTTCAAACGTTCATTTTAGAAGAGTAACGATCTATCGGGCACCTTTCTCGGTCAAGACTCAGAACCTGACCCCATCTTTTCTCTGCTGGACTTCCCCACCAAGGTCTGCCTTCCAATTGGTATTTATTATTTCTCTCAACTATAGCTATTCTAGAAAGCATGCTTGGCAGGCACATACCACACATTAAAGTTCCTAAAATCAGTAAACTATCAACAAGTGAGGTGGACCAAAAGGAATAAAAGCAATCCAGACAACACCCATCTCCTGGTTTAGGAGATGATGGGCAGAGGAAATTGAAAGTGAAAGTTGCTCAGTCATGTCCAATTTTTTGCAACCCCATAGACTATTTATATACAGTCCATGGAATTCTCCAGGCCAGAATACTGGAGTGGGTAGCCTATCCCTTCTCCAGAGGGTCTTCCCAACTCAGAGAATCAAAACCTGCATTGCAGGCGGATTCTTTACCAACTGAGCCATCAGGTCAGAGCCTATAAAACCTGAGCTCTCCTGACACATCCCAGGAGAATGCCTGTTACTTGGCTCTAAATAGGATCATCTACATCTACATAAGCTCTCGGTATCAGAGCAAAATAAAAATGTAGTTTCTTACTCAGCATCTGAGAGTAACCAGCATCATTTGAGGCACTAGGGATATACTAGTTAACAAGTGTTAGCTACAGGTCAGGCTCTGGGCTACATACTAGGATATAGAATCGAGGAGAAACAACCTTTACCATCACAGCCTCATGGGCCATGTCCACTGCTACAATGGTCTTAAGAGACCCTGCCTCCCCTTTAATGTTTTAGTCTATGTAATATATAGAGTACATGAATCCTGAAGCATTTACTAAAGACTCAGGGATTGGTACAGTGGTAAAGAAACCCCTGCCAACACAAGAGACATGAATTTGATCCCTGGATCGGGAAGATCCCCTGGAGGAGGGTACAGCAACCCACTCCAGTATTCTTGCGTGGAGAATCCCCATGGACAGAGGAGCCTGGTGGGCGATAGTCTATAGGGTCACAAAGAGTCAGCCATGACTGAAGCAACTTAGCCCTAGCCTATTAAAAAAGCAGAAAAGTAGCATTTTCTTTTTTTTTTCCTTTCTATGATTTCTCTCCTGACTGGTATTTTTTTGGTGCTTTCAATTGCTATTAGTGCCGTACTCCTTGAGACAAAGGGACATTTGCAGGGTTTGAGCTGAACCTCAGTTGCAACTTGCTGTTTGGTGTGTGTCTGAACCTGACCCTGTCTGTGCCTTGGGCCCTGATCAAGGAAGAGACAGTTGGTGGGTAAGGCCAGGAAGGTGGGCAGCTGAGAGCTCATCCCGAGGGTGGCAATGGGAAGGAGTCTCACCTAAAGTGAGACTCCAAGTCCATAGCTGCATGCTCACAGGCCGCATCTGACTTTGCTTAATAAACACAAATTCACAGATTAAGTTATTAAGAATTTCAAGGCTGCTTCAAACCCAAGTATGAGACATTTCTGAGCACCGGTTCTGTTCTTATGTCCGTGAACAGACTCCAGCTGTAGATGAGAGTTGTGGGAGGATCTGAGATGAAGAACTGGGAGTTGGGAGAGAAGGAGAAAGGGTGGCAGAAGGTTACCCTTGAAATTCCATCTTTTCTAGATTTGAGCTGGGTCTCGAGACTAAAATGATGTCACCATTCTATCCTACCCCCTAAAAATAAGAATAGGGGCTTCCCAGGTGACTCAGTGGTAAAGAATCCACCTGCCAGGCTGAAGATGCAGGTTCGATCCTTGCATTAGGAAGATTCCCTGGAGAAGGAAATGGATACCCAGTCCAGTATTCTTGCCTGGGAAATCACATGGACAGAGGAGTCTGGCAGGCTACAGTCCATAGGGTTGTAAAAGTCGGACATGACTTCGCAACTAACCAATGACAAAAATAGCAATAAGCCCTGATCTTCTCAGTCACAGACAGACCAGACATTATGGGATGGGAACACAAGGCAGACCTGGGGGAATAGTTGGGAAAAAAAAGACTAGTTGTTTCAGAATGACCACAGCAGCCCCTGGGAGCCGTGGAGCTCCCGGCGGTCAGCGGGTACGAATAATTATCATTTCCTCACCACTAACTTTGTCAGGGGACCTTTTCCTGGCTCCTGGGCTGCTTAAGCCTCCAATGGATCAGATTTGGCTCCCTTGTATATTTTAAATAAATTGCATGCAAATTCTGAACATAGCGAGATGAGTTGTCTCAGGAAAAAGTTAATAGAGGTGCCTCCTTCCAATGACTTCTTTTTTTTTTTTTTTTAAAGACAGTGATGATCTTCTCCTATTTCAAACCTTTGGTTGTTTCCCATTGTCCTTAGAATCCACTTGCACTTTTTAGATGCTTTCCCTGGCTTTGCCCTTTTCCTCCTATATGATACCTTAGTGAGGAATCTTTTTTTCTGAATGACAATAACAATGTCAATAACATTTGACAATAACAGAGACCTTAGTTACGGCATGTAGAATTTTTAAAGTGAAAGCTCAGTCATGTCTGACTTTGCGACCCCATGAACTATAGCCTGCCAGGCTCCTCTGTCTATGGGATTCTCCAGGCAAGAATACTGGAGTGGGTTGCCATTTCCTTCTCCAGGGGATCTTCCTAACCCAGGGATTGAACCCAAGTCTCCTACATTGCAGGCAGACTCTTTACTGACTGAGCGACAAGGGAAGCCCTAGATTTTTTACTGATACATTATTTTCCCCATTAGTCTTAAGCTCTTTGAGAGGAAAAATGTTCTCCTGTTTCTTATTGAATTCCTAGGGTCTCACAGTGCCTGCCACCTCAGAAGCTCAATAAATATTAGTTAAGTGAATAAATATTGATCTTAGAACTTCATCTGTGAAGGATCAGATGCAACAAGCTGATGAGATTTTGGAGAAAGAAAAAACCAAAGGGTATTCGTTGCAGAATGAAAGGCTTCCTAACCCCAAGGTTAGCAGCTGGCCCGGCTCCTTCTCCCTCATCACAGCTGGCCTGACAGCAGAGAGAGGAGGGGGATTGGATTTTCATCAGTCCAGCTTCATGGTCCTTTGGAACCACACTGACTCTTCCATGGGCTGTATCACCAGAAGGTCCGTGGTGGCCACAGCTGCTGCCCTGTCCACTCAGAAAGCTGCTCTCCACGCGTTGGGTCGTGTCCTGTTGAAGGTACTTTACAACACGGGAGCAGCTGCCGAAACATCTGCCACAAGCTGACAGTGGATCTTTCCCAAGAATGCTCATCAATTTTAAAGTACTTTCAAAGCAAAAGGCAGGACAAAATGCAGAATCTGATGACAGAGACAGCTGAGGCTATAAACACAAGGTCTTCAAAATTGGCACCTCGTCTGTCATTTGTGTGCCCATCAGTAAAAAGAACTTTCAGAGAAGAAAGTCAGTGATCATACTTTCAGCTATCATGGACCTGCTTTTGACTCTACTAGTTCAAATCTATGCGGAGAAGGCAATGGCACCCCACTCCAGTACTCTTGCCTGGGAAATCCCATGGACGGAGGAGCCTGGTGGGCTGCAGTCCATGGGGTCGCTATGAGTCGGACACCACTGAGTGACTTCACTTTTACTTTTCACTTTTATGCATTGGAGAAGGAAATGGCAACCCACTCCAGTGTTCTTGCCTGGAGAATCCCCACCACGGGGGAGCCTGGTGGGCTGCCGTCCATGGGGTCGCACAGAGTCGGACACGATTAAAGTGACTTAGCAGCAGCAGCAGTTCAAATCTATGAGGGAATATTATTAAACATATTACATTGCATATAGACCACTCTTGTCCTTGAAACCAATATTCCTGAAATTTTAGTTTTCCACGTCCTGACTTCTCCATTTTACTGTATGCTTATACGGTCTGTGCCACATTTCTTTAAAAGGTCAATAAATTAAATCATGCTTTTATTTAATAAAAGGAAATTTTTCTAACACTAAAACAAAAATGGAAACAAGGGAAAATTCTCTTAAATACAAACTGTCAAAATAAATAAAATGGAAACAAAATATTCAACTAAAAAGCAAGCATGAATCATAAAATTTTAAATAAGAAATTAAAAATTAAGATAATCTACCTCGATGTTCCTTCATTTAAAGCTTTGGGCTTGCCTGGTGGCTCAGATGGTTAAGAATCTGCCTGCAATGTGGGAGACCCAGGTTCGATCCCTGGGTTGGGAAGATCCCCTGGAGAAGGAAATGGCAACCCACTCAAGTATTCTTGCCTAGGAAATCCTATGGACAGAGGAGCCTGGTGGGTTCCAGCCCAAGACATCCCAAAGAGTCAGACAACTGAGCAACTAACACATGTGGTATGGTAAGAAGTACTTTATCAACAATAAAACTCTTTGCATGTGTGTTAGACAGATCTGAGAATTGGATCTCACTTGTACATTCCTTTGGAAAGGACAAAATATTTGGCTATCTCCTTGGATACAATAGACTTGCTCAGACGGGAAAGAATCTGCCTTCAAGGCAGGAGACCCAAGTTTGATCCCTCTCTCGGGAAGATCCCCTGGAGGAGGGAATGGCAACCCACTCCAGTATTCTTGCCTGGAGAATCCCACGGACAGAGGAACCCCAAGTGTGTACACGGGGTCACAAAAAGTAGGACATGACTGAATGACTAACACTTTCATACTTTTGATCGATACAGTGGTAGAGGAGGCACATAACGGTCCCCCTCCTCTGGTTTACACGAAGGAAGGTTTTCCATAAACACACTCTGGCGTCTCTCTAGCTTACCTCTTCCTGCACCATGAGGAAGGTGATGAGCATTTCCCAGCTGAGAGCTTCTCACAGAGAATTGGGCGTGTGTAGCGCTGCTTCTACCTCTTTCCTCTTGGGGGCAGGTGTGGCCTCAGGGACCTCTGTCCTGCGAGGAGTGATGCCTGCTCTTCTTCAGAAGGGCCAGCAGCACCAGAGGAATAAGGATGCGATTTTGCTACTTAGGGGGCTGGTTTTAACTCTCATGGAGTAGCCTTCTCTCCTTCACTGTTGCTGGATTTATCTCAGGAGGAAGTAGACTAAGGCTATCTAAATTGAAGGTCCAACATAAGCTTGATCATTTAACTGAAATTGTTTCAAATCATGTCCTCCAAATTGGAGTAATAAAAATAATGCACTGGTTTCTCATCTGTTGCTCTTTTGTTTCTCAAATTATTCAGAAAGAGGACAAGGAAGAGGATCATGTTCTTGAGAGGTGGTCTTCTGTGACTCTCAACTTTTTGGACAGCAAGAATGAATTCCTAACCAGAATTAGTGATTTTATGGAGTTTCTTGATTCTCAGAAGCCAGTTGAAATGATTCCTTGAAATTGTTCTTCTTCTGAATGTGTTAATTTATTTGGTCCTAATTGGAAGGTGATGGAAGAGAGATTTCTTCTCTACTACAAACTAACTTAGGAAAATACATAAGAAGAATTCATCAAAGCTTTACAGGTTTTCTTTATAATGTTAAAATATTCTCAAGGAATTTTCAAATAAAGTTAATAATCAAGTGATTAAAAAAGTAAGAGTGTTTAAAACAATCTCAGTTGATTGTCCATAAAAATGCAGTGGGAGGATTTGCTCCCAGGACCCTGGGTATACAATGTCTGGAACAGAAATGATGATTACAGCACAGTTTGGGTATTAGTAGTAATCTAAGCCTTAGAGTGTATCTTTCATTTTGACAAGCCATGAGATAGGTAGTCATTTATATTTTTTTTTCAGGAGCTTAAAAAAAGCATAAAATAATGGAGTTGCATTAATCTTACAAATTGTAAGTGAAAGAATCAGTTCAAGCCTGGTTCAGGCCCGTCTGACTGTAGGCCAAACACTGATGGCTGCATTTTCTTTCTCACTGGAACTGAACTGGAAGCAGAGACAATAGCTTGGTCTTTAAGAGCACGTGGTCTTCTAAGAGGAGAGAAAGAAGTTTTAGCTAGGGATTGTCATCAGTGATAAGGCATATCAGAGAGATATAAGTGGATGGAGCTGGAGAGAGGGCTTCCCAAGTGGTAAAGGAAGAGTGAGCAAAGGCTTAAGAAAGAATACGATGCTAAACACAGGCAAAAAATTATTTTGATTCCACTAAATAAAGTGATAAGTGAAGAGGCTAATGGAGAGGATGAAGTATCTGAAAATCCACACAGAAAGGCTTGGCCTCTGTGGTAGACAATGGGACAATGGGAAGCAGGGATAAGAAATGACCTTAAATGAATTTCTCCCAGGAGCCAGGTAGAGAGTAAGACACATTAAAAATGATCATTCTTTTAATTCTCATAACATCCAAGCAGGAAGAAATTTTCATTCCAATTTTATAATAGAACAATAGAGTTTAGTAAATTACTATCAATCACACAAGCAGTCATTGATAGATCTTAGATTTGAATTATACTTTAGAGTGACCCTAAAGCAAAGTAGGACACTTAGCAAGGGGAATGGGTAGGGGAAGAATGAGTTCAATTGAGGTGAGTCCTACTTAGGGTGGAAACATAGTACCATGTAGAAAAAAGTCTTATTTGCTGGTATCTTGTAAGAGTGTTCAAGGTTGAAGAAAGATACTGGAAGTTACAGAGTACATTAGACTTGATAAATTCTTCCTCAGCCCTGCTCTTCAAGAATTCACTTCTCTCTCAACTGTGTACCATAAGAGGTTTGGAGGGATTAACTCAAAGTAGAGTCTCTTCTACTTTGTCATGGAATCTCTGTCTTCATTACCACAGTATCTGGACAGGGAAACAATAGTGCATTGGGTACTCTAGCCACAAGCTTTGATGCAAGGGGGTCTAGTCAGGGTAAAGCTTAAGATTTTTATTTGATAGTTGTGAAAAGGTCCTCTCTATTTCCCTCCCTGAATCTGAACACATAGCCCTGTTGTGATTAAAACACTTTTTCTCATGGGATGTCATCCAGAGAATGCAACCACCACATAGAAGAGGGCAGATTTGGAAGTCTGAAGCTGCCTAGCTTTGGAAATTTAGCTGGCTGAATCTTTAAGTTCCACAATCAATCTATTGTTTAATCCAATTTAGATTGAGTTTTCTTAATTACCATAAGGAATTCTGAGACAGAATTTGATGTAATAAATGTATTCTTATAAGAAGCAGATCCTAAAATGTGGGTTGGGCAGTAGAAGCAATAAACACCAACTTACCCAGGAACCAAAAGGGCCCTAATATTCTATTCTTCTATAGACAGGCTTTTTCCTGACTCTAAAGCCCCAAGAACATTTACTTTAGAAAACTTGTCATTATAAGTTCTTTCTCTGCCCTCTGAGATGTAAGTCCCTTTGAAAGCCTCTTTCTGGTTTTACAACCCAGGAATGTTTTTCTCAAGAACCTAGGAGTCATCTCTTTCAAGTGAGGCCATTGAAGTAGCTAGAGACCCCACTCTCCCAAACTCTGTTTTAGAGTTGAAGTCTAACTTTGATGGGCCCCTTGCTCCAAGTTATAGCATTACCTCTTATGAAAATACAAGAAAGCTTGCTTTTCCTTGTTGCTGTCATTTACTCGCTAAGTCACATCTGACTCTCTGCTACCCCATGGACTGGAGCCCACCAGGCTCCTCTGTCCACGGCAGTTTCCAGGCATGAATGCTGGAGTAGGTTGCCATTTCCTTTGCCAGGAGATCTTCCTGACCCAGGGATTGAACTTGTGTCTCCTGCATTGGCAGGCTGGTTCTTTACCACTGAACCACCAGTGAAGCCCTAGTTTTCCTCTGAGTAAAGCCAATGAGCAAACACAGATGGGCTCATGATACTCTCCCTGATTCAGTTCAGTCACTCAGTCGTGTCTGACTCTTTGCGACCCCATGAACCACAGCACGCCAGGCCTCCCTGTCCATCACCAACTCCCGGAGTTTACCCAAACCCATGTCCATTGAGTCGGTGATGCCATCCAACCATCTCATCCTCACGGCTGGAGTAGCCGTGAAGAGATACCTCACGTCCCAGATAAGAGAAACCCAAGTAAGATGGTTCATGTTGACAGAGGGCATTAGAGGGCAGACAGACTGAAACCACAATCACAGACAACTAGCCAATCTGATCACATGGGCCACAGCCTTGTCTAACTCAGTGAAACTAAGCCATGCCATGTGGGGCCACTTAAGATGGATGTCATGGTAGAGAGAGGTCTGACAGAATGTGGTCCACTGGAGAAGGGAATGGCAAACCACTTCAGTATTCTTGCCTTGAGAACCCCATGAACAGTATGAAAAGGCAGAAAGACAGGACACTGAAAGATTAACTCCCTAGGTTGGTAGGTGCCCAATATGCTACTGGAGATCAATGGAGAAATAACTCCAGAAAGAGTGAAGGGATGGAGCCAAAGCAAAAACAACACCCAGTTGTGGATGTGACCGGTGATAGAAGCAAGGTCTGATGCTGCAAAGAGCAATATTGCATAGGAATCTGGAATGTTAGGTCCATGAATCAAGGCAAATTGGAAGTGGTCAAGCAGGAGATGGCAAGAGTGAATGTCGACATTCTAGGAATCAGCAAACTAAGATAGACTGGAATGGGTGAATTTAACTCAGATGACCATTATATCTACTACTGTGGGCAGGAATCCCTTAGAAGAAATGGAGTAGCCATCATAGTTAACAAAAGAGTCCGAAATGCAGTACTTAGATGCAGTCTCAAAAATGACAGAATGATCTCTGTTCGTTTCCAAAGCAAACCATTCAATATCACCATAATCCAAGTCTATGCCCCAACTAGTAAGGCTGAAGAAGCTGAAGTTGAATGGTTCTATGAAGACCTACAAGACCTTTTAGAACTAACACCCAAAAAAGATGTCCTTTTCATTATAGGGGACTGGAATGCAAAAGTAGGAAGTCAAGAAATACCTGGAGTAACAGACAAATTTGGCCTTTGAGTACAGAATTAAGCAGGGCAAAGGCAAATAGAGTTTTGCCAAGAGAACACACTGGTCATAGCAAACACCCTCATTCAACAACACAAGAGAAGAGTCTACACATGGACATCACCAGATGGTCAACACCAAAATCAGACTGATTATATTCTTTGCAGCCAAAGATGGAGAAGCTCTATACAGTCAGCAAAAACAAGTTAGGGAGCTGACCGTGGCTCAGATTATGAATTTCTTATTGCCAAATTCAGACTTAAATTGAAGAAAGTAGGGAAAACCACTAGACCATTCAGGTATGACCTAAATCAAATCCCTTATGATTATATAGTGGAAATGAGAAATAGATTTAAGGGACTAGATCTGATAGACAGGGTGCCTGATGAACTATGGACGGGGGTTTGTGACATTGTACAGGAGATAGGGATCAAGACCATCCCCATGGAAAAGAAATGAAAAAAAGCAAAATGGCTGTCTGAGGAGGCCTTACAAATAGCTGAGAAACGAAGAGAAGTGAAAAGCAAAGGAGAGAAGGAAAGATATACCCATTTGAATGCAGAGTTCCAAAGAATAGCAAGGAGAGATAAGAAAGCCTTCCTCAGTGATCAGTGCAAAGAAATAGAGGAAAACAATAGAATAGGAAAGACTAGAGATCTCTTCAAGAAAATTAGAGATCCCAAGGGAACATTTCACACAAAGATGGATTCGATAAAGGACAGAAATGGTATGGACCTAACAGAAGCAGATGATATTAAGAAGAGGTGGCAAGAATACACAGAAGAACTATACAAAAAAGATCTTCATGACCCAAATAATCATGATGGTGTGAACACTCATCTAGAGCCAGACATCCTGGAATGTGAAGTCAAGTGGGCCTTAGGAAGACATCACTATAAACAAAGCTAGTGGAGGTGATGCAATTCCAGTTGAGCTATTTCAGATCCAGAAGATGATGCTGTGAACGTGCTGCACTCAATATGTCAGCAAATTTGGAAAACTCAGCAGTGGCCACAGGACTGGAAAAGGTCACTCTTCATTCCAATCCCAAAGAAAGGCAATGCCAAAGAATGCTCAAACTACCGCACAGTTGCACTCATCTCACACGCTAGTAAAGTACTGCTCAAAATTCTCCAAGCCAGGCTTCAGCAATACATGAACTGTGAACTCCCAGATATTCAAGCTGGTTTTAGAAAAGGCAGAGGAACCAGAGATCAAATTGCCAACATTCGCCGGATCATCAAAAAAGCAAGAGAGTTCCAGAAAAACATCCATTTCTGCTTTGTTGACTATGCCAAAGCCTTTGACTGCGTAGATCACAATAAACTGTGGAAAATTCTGAAAGATATGGGAATACAAGACCACCTGACCTGCCTCTTGAGAAACCTGTATGCAGGTCAGGAAGCAACAGTTAGAACTGAACATGGAACAATAGACTGGTTCCAAATAGGAAAAGGAGGACGTCAAGGCTGTATATTGCCACTCTGCTTATTTAACTTCTATGCAGAGTACATCATGAGAAACACTGGACTGGAGGAAGCACAAGCTGGAATCAAGTTTGCCGGGAGAAATATCAATAACCTCAGATATGCAGATGACACCACCCTTATAAGGCAGAAAGTGAAGAAGAACTAAAGAACCTCCTGATGAAAGTGAAAGAGGAGAGTGAAAAAGTTGGCTTAAAGCTCAACATTCAGAAAACTAAGATCATGGCATCTGGCCCCATCACTTCACTGCAAATAGATGGGGAAACAGTTGAAACAGTGGCTGATCTTATTTTGGGGGACTCAAAATCACTGCAGATTTTGATTACAGCCATGAAATTAAAAGACGCTTGCTCCCTAGAAGGAAAGTTATGACCAACCTAAACAGCATATTAAAAAGCAGAAACATTACTTTATCAACAAAGGTCCGTCTAGTCAAGGCTATGGTTTTTCCAGTGGTCATGTATGGATGTGAGAGTTGGACTATAAAGAAATCTGAGCACAGAAGAATTGATGCTTTTGATCTGTGGTGTTGGAGAAGACTCTCCCTGGTTACCAGGTTTTAAAAAACTCTCACCCCCTTCCCCTTTAGTTTTGGCTGTGGTGTGGGTGGTGTAGTGGGGCATGTTGAACTCAGACTTACTTCTGGTCTCTCCACTAGTGCAAGAGCACTGAATAATATCTTTTTTATCTGCTTAACTCCGGGGCAGTTTTGGCTTTGGCACCAATCACTGGAGTCAGCAAAGGCTTGTTAAATGGTCACATACATTTTAATGAAACTGTAGCCTATTATCCTTTGAGATTCAGTGAGCAGAACTGGGAGATTTGATAGCAATGTTTTTAGGATTATTGAATGTGTTAGCTTTTTTGTACATATTTTAGTAAGGTTCTACTAGAAAGCAATATACTTACTTGGAAACTAAAAACAGAGAAATAAGGAAATATAGATTTGCTAAGAGAGATCCTTTCTGCCTGAAGGCTGCATTTCAAAGCTATCTATGGTCCATTAATTTGGAGACCCAGAGATAGAAAAGTGAACTTCTCCAAATGAAACTGCGATTTGTGTGAGATAGGTTGGTGGGAGATTTAGCAGGACATACAATTGCATCCGAGGAGAAAACTGACCCCTCAGCCTTTTCCAAGCTTTTAAAGCATTATTTGGCTGACAAGAGAAATAATCACTCTAGTCACAGTGCAAGCCTAAGGGCAAAGGACTAGACACCTGTGTCTTCCCAACCTAAAGCCTTATTTCTAATGCAGGAATGATTCATTTGTTAGATACTAGAAATATAAACTGTTGTTCCACTGAAATTAAATGTTCAATCATTTGAACTTCAAATGTCTTCAATGTTTCATCACGATATCACAGTATTATTTAATCTAGATATTCAAAGTACTATTTCTAATTTTAACCCACATAATTGGAACTAAATTGTGCTATATTAATTATGTGCTATAAAACCCAGTCCATCCCCATTCTGCAATGAAGGATCAGAGGATTAAAATATTAAGTGCTCTGCATATTTAATTATAAAATACTCAAGTCATGTATTCAGCTATAATCCATTATGGGTAGAAAGTATATAATCTGCTTGATGATTTGGTTGATAAATGTATTTGTCTTTTTAATGAGCTTCTTTGTTAAGGTGGTTAGAATGATTAATGTGCCAGAGCACATCATCGGTAACCTTGAAAACCAGAAGTCAATATTTGGGAAAAATCCTTACACTGTGAAATACAGTGCTTAAAACTGCAGAAATCTCCATGGGGATGCAGTCAGTTGATTAGCAGACATGTTTGACATGTTGCTATTTAAACAGGATTAAGTATACTGCGGAAGTGATGGGGAAAAGGCAGGCAGGGGGAGGGGCCTCAGAAAAGCAGTTATAAGGCAAGAACCGATCAGCTCCATTATCTCCAAACGAATTTGATAGTTCAGATTACTAATTGCCCTGTCAGAGGGCCCAGAAACTCTAGCAAAAGAGGTGTAATTTACTCAAAGAAAAAATGCTTAAAAGCAAATGCACATTTCGTATCATATCCACAATTACCTTCTATTTTAATCAGCCATTTGACCCTGAGGATAGCACTACATTTTGTGTTTTCTATGGATGAAAGCTATTTGTTCTAGGATGTAATCATTTCATATAGTAAGAATTTATAGGAAATAAGATTCATAAAATATAAAGGCAATGAAACAGTAAGAAATTCATAATAAAAACCAAGATTAAATGCTTCTTGTCAGTTGGTTTGCCAGTTTCTCCTGAGCTCACAATAATTCAATGGAGCCAAAAATAACTGACTTGACATCACTCCGATTCATTTTGGCCAGTCTTTTATTTCTTTTTCCACCTTTCCTGCTCTTTTAAGTTAGAATATAAATTAGAATAATCAGCTAGAATGACTTATTAATAACAATTAGAATATAAATTCTTCCATAAGAAACATATTTCTATGATGATAAACAAGGAAAAGATACTAAGATAGAGCATATTCATATTTTTGTATGACTGATTCCCTTTACCTTTACAATTTTTATTTAAACCCCGGGCAATAGAATGAGTTGCAATTTCATAAATAAGATATATAATAATAAATGTTTAAAGAAAGTGCTGGAATCTTTTGAACTAAGGTACCCAGGAGCTACAGGATTATCTATTTTGTATATTTTGTAGAGGTTTTTTTTTTTTTGAGTTGAATTTGTGAAACTGTTATTTTGCTTCCTGTTTTCAGTAGTGGCTTTTAAATAGATCTAGGCTGGCCTAGCTTCTGCTCATGTCACATCATTTGAGCCTAACATGAGTTCGACAGCATGAACTCTCTGGCCAGACTCCTTGTGTTTGAATTCTGGGTTTACCATTACCTGAGGAGAGGCTTATTATTTTAATTTGGGAGGAGGTCAAAGGAAGCATGAACCTGTTCTGCAATCAAAAAATGGTAGCAATCAGACACCAGAGTGCACTCTGTAGTCTGTTTTTACCTTTTTTCAGGCATGAGACTAGAATAGTCACAGAGCATCCTGGCTTGATGCTGATACTGTATGAACATGATTGTGTTAGTTGGTAGCAACTGGGTCAGCCAGTAGCTGAATGCTCTTAGGGCTGCTTCTGGTTTTCATTTTTTTTTTTTTTTTTTTTTTGTCTTTTCTTTCTCAGTACTTATTTTGGCCAAGGGCTGATAAAGGCAAGTTGCAGGACGTTGTTGACTCTACTGATGAGAAAGTTATGCAGGCAACATTTCTCTAATTAACTAGCTAGTCTTCCCTGTTGTAGGATAAGTTATCATCCAATTTGATAAAGACTACACAGTAACTTTTATGATCAGGAAAGAAGTCATCAGTCAACTTCAATATAGGCAATTACCAGAAAAAAAATAAAAAAGACTATTTATTTAGTCCTTATAACAGACAGAGGCCAGGAGCCTAGATGACCAAACTGTGACTACAAAACACATATCCCACAATCTTTATCAGAAAAATTAGTGTCTTTTTCTTTCTTTTTTTTTTTCTTTTTAACTTGGCCCAACCATGGACCATTCCATATAAAAACACCAAGAAGTATTTACTTAGCAAACTTCTTTTCTTAGCAAGCCAAAAGAAAATCAAGGACTCATGTCCATAACAGTGCTGGTTAATCATTGTACACTTGTTTGCTAGATTTCCGGAGAAAAACTGAGGTCCACAAAAGGAAAAGCACTGTGGGACCACAAAATGTATCAGATATGCAAGAATCATGTGTGGCCATGGGAGTGACAATATTTGACACCTGCAGGACAGCAGATTTTCTGGGTGAAGTTAAACGTGCTCCACAAAGCAACAGAGTATGAAATAAAAGGATCGTCCTGCAATTTGTTTCACTTTTCTCAAGTTATGTTTTGATGAAAGGACTACACTGATTGCTGCAGAAGCATCTTGTGGACATGGGGTCAAAGTCTACTTTTAATGAGATGGAAGTAGGAATTAATAATAAATGAAAATTTAAGTAGTTGCCTAAGTAAAAATGTGAGGAAAAAACTAACCTTCTAAAGAATTTAAAGAACAGTGGTTGAATTTTTATCAGCAGGATCAAGGCTGAAAGCTGACATATTCAGAAATGGTTAGATACAGATCAGTAGTTATGGTCCAAAAACAAATCTCCCAAGGGAGTTTTTTCCTTCCTTAAGTAACAAGTAACAAACTAGGGCGTGGAGGTAGAGAGACAGAATTAGAGTGGAGCATGCGGAGTACCATTTAATGGATCACAGACAGCATGCGATTGTGATGACAGATAAGATTAGTAGCACTGGAAAAACTATAGAAACATTGAAAAATTAGTATTGTTTCAGCTTTTTGGTTAAAAACTGTACACTTTGGGTTTCTGTTGGTGGTGGTGCTTTTTATTAAAATATATGTATATTTTATCATTTAAACCAAAAGTCTTGGAGTAAGCTACCTACTGTCAGAGAAAAAATATGCCAGACAAGAGAAGCAGAGTCATTAATTTCACCCTGACACTGTTTCCAGTGGGCTTTCCTGGTCGCTCAGCAGTAAAGAATCTGCTTGCAATGCAGGAAACGCAGGTTCGATCCCTGGGTCAGGAAGATCTCCTGGAGAAGGGAATGACAACCCACTCCAGTACTCTTTCCTGTTAAATACCATGGATAGCGGAGCCTGGCGGGCTACAGTCCATGGGGTCACAAAGAATCAGACAAGACTTAGTGACTACACCACCACCACGATTTCCAGTAATAGGAAAAAGCACAGGCCAAGTTGCATACTCAGACAAAGGCTTGAACAGGTTTTTTTTTTTTTTTTTCAATTATTTTTATTAGTTGGAGGCTAATTACTTTGCAACATTGCAGTGGGTTTTGTCATACATTGACATGAATCAGCCATGGAGTTACATGTATTCCCAATCCCGATCCCCCCTCCCACCTCCCTCTCCATCCGATTCCCCTGGGTCCTCCCAGTGCACCAGGCCCGAGCACTTGTCTCATGCATCCAACCTGGGCCAGTGGTCTGTTTCACCATAGATAATATACATGCTGTTCTCTCGAAACATCCCACCCTCGCCTTCTCCCACAGAGTCCAAAAGTCTGTTCTGTATATCTGTGTCTCTTTTTCTGTTTTGCATATAGGGTTATCATTACCATCTTTCTAAATTCCATATATATGCGTTAGTATACTGTATTGGTCTTTATCTTTCTGGCTTACTTCACTCTGTATAATGGGTTCCAGTTTCATCCACCTCATTAGAACTGATTCAAAAATGTATTCTTTTTAATGGCTGAATAATATTTCCATGGTGTATATGTACCACAGCTTCCTTATCCATTCGTCTGCTGATGGGCATCTAGGTTGCTTCCATGTCCTGGCTATTATAAACAGTGCTGCGATGAACATTGGGGTGCACGTGTCTCTTTCAGATCTGGTTCCTCAGTGTGTATGCCCAGAAGTGGGATTGCTGGGTCGTATGGCAGTTCTATTTCCAGTTTTTTAAGAAATCTCCACACTGTTTTCCATAGTGGCTGTACTAGTTTGCATTCCCACCAACAGTGTAAGAGGGTTCCAACTACACCTTTTTCTCAAGTGCACATGGAACCTTCTCCAGAATAGATCACATCCTGGGCCACAAATCTGGTCTTGGAAAATTCAAAAAAATTGAAATCATTCCAGTTATCTTTTCTGATCACAGTGCAGTAAGATTAGATCTCAATTACAGGAAAAAAATTGTTAAAAATTCAAACATATGGAGGCTAAATAACACCCTTCTGAATAACCAACAAGTCATAGAAGAAATCAAAAAAGAAATCAAAATATGCATAGAAATGAATGAAAATGAAAACACAACAACCCAAAACCTATGGGACACTGTAAAAGCAGTGCTAAGGGGAAGGTTCATAGCAATACAGGCTTATGACAAGAAATAAGAAAAACGTTAAATAAATAACCTAACTCTACACCTAAAGCAACTAGAGAAGAAGAAATGAAGAAACCCAGGCGTTTAGTAGAAGGAAAGAAATCTTTAAAATTAGGGCAGAAATAAATGCAAAAGAAACTAAAGAGACCATAGCAAAAATCAACAAAGCTAAAAGCTGGTTTTTTGAAAAAATAAACAAAATTGACAAACCGTTAGCAAGACTCATTAAGAAACAAAGGGAGAAGAACCAAATTAACAAAATTAGAAATGAAAATGGAGGGATCACAACAGACAACACTGAAATACAAAGGATCATAAGAGACTACTACCAGCAGCTCTATGCCAATAAAATGGACAACTTGGATGAAATGGACAAATTTTTAGAAAAGTATAACTTTCCAAAACTGAACCAGGAAGAAATAGAAGATCTTAACAGAGCCATCACAAGCAAGGAAATCGAAACCGTAATCAGAAATCTGCCAGCAAACAAAAGCCCAGGACCTGATGGCTTCACAGCTGAATTCTACCAAAAATTTAAAGAAGAGCTAACACCTATCTTACTCAAACTCTTCCAGAAAATTGCAGATGAAGGTAAACTTCCAAACTCATTCTATGAGGCCACCATCACCCTAATTCCAAAACCAGACAAAGATGCCACAAAAAAAGAAAACTACAGGCCAATATCACTGATGAACATAGATGCAAAAATCCTTAACAAAATTCTAGCAAACAGAATCCAACAACATATTAAAAAAATTCATACACCATGACCAAGTGGGCTTTATCCCAGGAATGCAAGGATTCTTTAATATCCACAAATCAATCAACGTAATACACCACATTAACAAATTGAAAGATAAAAACCATATGATTATCTCAATAGATGCAGAGAAAGCCTTTGACAAAATTCAACACTCATTTATGATTGAACAGTTTTTAAGAACAGGATTAGAGGGATCTTAGGGCTTGTGTGTTTACTAACAAGGAAAAGCAAACTTTCTGTATCTTCATGATAGGAGGTAATGTTAAAATTGGAGCAATAGGATTACCAAAGTTAGGCTCCTATCCTAACACAGAGACTGTAAGATAAGGACTATATCTCCTTCAGTGGCTACTTTTTT